>NW_009634062.1:25490-94287 GCF_000690535.1 Cariama cristata
CATGATACCATTTTAGAAGTTGATAAGATGTTGAATCTGAAAGAATGGGCAATTTTTTTTGAATTCCTGGTTTGTGGTTCAAACAAAAGAACTGCATCATGAAAATTAAGGCATCTTTTTTGAGCTGCTAAAAGAGAAAAATATCCATTAAAATAACTAAGGAAAATATTCACTTCTAGATCTCTCTTCATCATCTGAAAGAAACTGACAAGTTACATACATAATATATTTGATGTAGGGTAAAGTAACATGATGTGTTTGTATTATTGCTCTAGTTTGGTAATTACTGATGGAAAGGAAGAATTAAATTGAAACAAAAACCAGAACTGAAGTTCATGTGTCTTATCGAAAGTGATTATTATAATAACTCATTAATGTAATAATGTGGTTAATACATAGTAGGTCAGAAGGAAACAATAAGACATTGTTAACTGTAAATAGTTAACTGCCCTTGAGGACATGGAGAAGGAAGTGCTTTGTAAGTTGGAAGTGCAAGGTGAATCCTTGATATTGAAGGAGAAATGATAAGACTGTCAATATACTGTGAGCCTTTTGCCTCTGTTTTCAATTATAATATGATATTATATGAGAGGGGAATTCAACTGAGAAATAAAAAGAGGGAATTTTTGTCATCAAAGATATAAGAGTGAATTATGAAATCGACAGAAGCATCTTGAATATCTTTGCATGAGGTGGAAAACAAAGGGTTTATGCTAAGAAAGATTAAAATGATAAAAATTCAAAATTGTCTTAGTTGTAAAAATAAAACTTGTCAAGACATAGATAGCCTAGATGTGATGACTCAAGTAACAAATAGGATTTGAAAATTATATCCAAGTTAAAAACCTGGATCGATGGAGGTGGGTAGAGATTTTTGGTGACAAGAACAACATAGCAAGGAGGAACAGTGGGAAAAAGTTTGTTTTAGGCAACTGAACTTAAATATACAGCTGGGCATTGAGTAAAACATGGGTCAAAAGTCAAATGGGGTCTTAGCTTTGACAGTCTGAGTGGCATTATCTGACATTAACATCTGAGCTAACTACCCAAACTTTTTTATAGCTGAGAGAAATGACACAACTAGGAAACCATTGTTTTGAAAATAGTCATCTGAAACAGATCAGCACCTAAAATCGTTGGGTTTGTTTGGGTTTTCTTCTGCAATGACTGTAAGGAGAGATGTGGTTTACTAGTATAGGTATAAGATGCATAAACTGCAGATCCCTGAAGTTACATGTGGTAAATTTTCAGCAATAATACAGTGCTGGGATGTGTTGCCATGTAACAATAGGACGTGAATTTGTTTTCTATGGAGAGGTTTCATGAAAGAAATAATTTAAACAGAAAATGTACAAGGCCAAGGGGACTCTGGTAACCATGGAGAAAATTGCCACAGTATTTGAGATCATATTATGTTTAGGATAGACTGAGGTAGTGATTCAGGTGAGGTAAAAAGAAAGTTAAAAAAGAATGGAATAGCAGAAGAAAAACAAAGACAGGAGAAGAAAGTTGGCTTAAGAAAGCTAGTAAATGAAAGAAGCAAAATGGGACACTTTTGGTATTAGAATATACTAATATATATAATCTTCTAATATATATAGAAGATACTAAGACTTTGTTTTAATATTTTCTGGAAGATCTATGGAAACCCAGTTATGGGTAGACCTTGTAATATTCTGTGCCTGTAGAAACTGAAGAGAAAGGACAAAAAAAGTGTTGCTGGGAAGGAAAGCTGAATGAAGGGGACTTGGCTGTGTTTGTACCATGATGTGAAATGGGACAAAGGGCGATAAACTCTGTGGGAGAATGGTTTGCAGAAAGTGGCAAGTCTGTGAATAACATCTCCTATTGCCACTGCTGAGCTAGATGCAACGTTGTGCTGACACAGTTGGACATTGATTAGGCTCTTAGAGTAAGATGCAATTGAGGAGGGTGAAAATTAAAGAAGTGTAGGGAGGAGTTAGACCTGGCTTGATAAGTTAACAATAGGAAATTTAAATCTGTTTTGTTATCAGGAAAGGCCTCTGACCTGTCGTTAGGGGGAATGGCAGCTGCTGAGGTGAGGAGGGTCTGCAAACAGATTGTCAACCCAGCACAAATTTAGACCTGCAGAACTCATCGTCTATGGGTCACTCTTGGAGCTGCAACCCCGAGATGGAGAGCTGCAACCAAGGGCTGAGTGATCAATTTGCTTTGGATCAGATTCAGAGGTAGCTCAATGGGGACAGTGGCCCATCTGTCAGGAGAAATGGGGGAAGAACGTAAAGCTGTAGGTCCCAGAAAGTGGAGGAGCTAGAAAGGCTGCACGAAGGCTGCAGCAGAGTGGGGAAGAACAAGGGAGAGCGAGCCTTGCAGGCCCCAGGCTCTGAGCATCAACTGCTACAAGGGTGGGTGAACTCCTTCTCCCGGCAGCCTTTGCACACCAGCAGGACATCCCGATGCCCTGTGCCTGCACATGGGCTTGTCGGGCCAACCAAGAGGTCTTGCAGACCTTTGCAGGTCTGGCTGAGCTCAGGAAACTGGGAGTGCTCATCCTAAGCGGTCTGGTAGTGCTTGCAGTAACCACAACGCTATGTTGTTAATACTTATCGTGATTGTATTCCACTGGGTTTATTAGAGTTATCCACTGCCAGTTGTCCTGTCATGGTTATATCAGTCACAGACTGTGACATTTAAAGAAAATAGTTGATATAACTATATCTGCTATTGCCATACTTGCATGTTGCAGTCTATATAAACTATTAAAATTAACTACGCATACGCTTCATATATACAGATTTTTTGTTCCTTAAACAGCTGTACACTTTTCTTCCCCACTATCAATATTAAGAGGTGACAGAATAAAAAAAGTGTGATTGAGACAAGCGTGACGTGAAGAAAGAACATTATCTGTCGCTGGGTGAGAAATAGAGGGGAAGAAGGCAGACTATGGGGAATAATAATGTCGTGTATTCCTTTTTTTTTAACCACAGCAAAAATAGGGTGACCCTGTCTATAGAAAAAAATAGAGGGAATACTAAATTAACAACAGCAGTTTATGAACAGAACTGGATGTTGGAGGTGTTAACAGGTACAACAGAATGGATTTAAGCTTGAAAAACTAAATGTTTTGCTAGGAATAAACCATATGTGAATGGAGTGTAAAGGAGTCATCCTCTTTAAAGAGAATATGATGTGAGAGCAGGAGAAAGGAGAGGCAAAGCTGACACTTGGGAAAGTATACTTTGCCATGGAAAGGTTGTGACAATAAGGAAGGTTTTTTTCAGGAGTGAGGTCATAGAAGCTATAGAAAGATTAGTGGTACGATCAAGTTTCATTAAGGTTCTTGTGGCAGGTAGGACAACTGAAACACATTTTGAGGACAAAGAAACATGCAGAAAATATGAATCAGAAGTTATAATGAAAAGTGGGAAACAGAGAAGAAAGAAGTTTGGTGTATGGTAACTAGCAGAAAAATAGGAAGCTAGAGATTCTGATGGACTTGACTGGCAATCATAATGACAGTTGATGTAAACATATATGCAGTATGTAGCAGTATGCACAGAGTTGTAATAGCTTAACTGCTCCTTGAACTGGGTACACTTCCTTGGTCTCATGGATCTGTCAGGAGCATGGTAAACACCAAGCTATTAGCTTGTCTCAACTGCCTTCTGTCTTCATTTAAAAAAAAAAAAAAAAAAGGAAATAATAATGATTCACCTAAGAAATATCCTTATCTAACAGATCATCGGAATTGGAAGGATGAGCATTAGTCGTTTAATGGTGACCATCATGTTTCTGAACAGCAATTCGATACAGTTGATGGGCCCAGAAATTCTGGCTGACTTGGTCTGGCTGTAGTGCAATCTAGTCTGTAACATGATGTTTCTACGTAGACGTCTTTCTGAAAAGTTCAAGTGAAAAGAACATACTTGAATAATTTGTAGAAGGCACATTTAAGCGTACAAAATACGTAACTATCTTCACATTACAGATATGTTGAGATTAGAGTATGCGCTTATCTTATTTTCCAGTCAGCTTTCTAGAAAAGCCATGAGATTCTGACTAAACAAACACATTTAGTCCGGCTGGCTTTATTTCCTGTTCCTCCACTGTAGTCCTCTGATCTTCTAGCAGATTCTTAATTCAATAGAGCACATTTATTCTGGAAAGCACCTCAGAGAACATATGATTACTGAAATGTTTTTTTCCTGATGTGAAAGTTAGACAAAAAGACCAATGAATCAGCATGGGAGCTGTTTACAATGGGTGGTGGCAAAATGCATTTTGTATGACAAGTTATCATCATAAACAGTTTGTAATCTCAGCATTTTACCAACCCTGCAGTTATGTTTTATTACAGGCTTTACACCTCCAAAAGATAAAGATGGTGTGTACAAATTTGTTTAAACCCAGCTATTTTAGAACCTTTTCCATGGCCATTTTTTATTGATTTTGCTGTTAGCAAATGTTAAAAAAAATAATAATAAGGTTGCAACACTTTCCTTTGTCAGAGCAAAAGCAATATATGTTAGAGTGAAAGGGACTGAGTGCTTAATCCCCACACTGGGAGAGGAGACATTAACGGGAGCTGGAAAAGCTTTCTCGGGAGCACAAGAATATGGACAGGTAATGAAAGTATTACTGTCTGCTGCCTTGGCGTTCTTTTAAAAGTAAACGGGAGAAAAAAGAACGGACAAAGTCCAGGAGTGGATCTGTGCTTCAAGAGAGATTGGAAACGTAGAAACATGTCAAGAAAGGGTTAGAAAATCAAACCTAGGGAAGAGTGCAAGTGTTTAATTTCTGTTTAGTGCTCCCTGGAAAGTAACTGAGCAAGGGGAGCCCAGAAGCAGGACAAGATTTACTGAAAAAAATTGTTTGACTAAAAGGCACGTTAGAAATTCAAATTAGGGACTTGGACTTAAGCTTCCTACAGTAAACCCAAGGGATTTGCTGTTCTGGAATGGGTGTGTCTCATTCCTTCTCAAATGGTAACATACATATTAAAAAAATAGGGTAATTACCTGGTATTGCATCTTCTTTAGTGAAGTATCTTCGCCAGCAAATTATAGATCTCTCTCTTTTTCTTGCCCACTAACTCACTAATACAAACAGTTCTTAAAAACTTTGACCACCCCCCCCAAAAAAACTCTCATAAAAAAACTCCCTCAAAATCCAGCTGTGAACTGCGGGGGGAGCGCAGGGACTTGATGATCTTTGAGGTCTCTTCCAGCCATAATGATTGTGTGACTTGTGCTCTGGCGGAGCCAGGTTGAGTGATGATGTCAGGTGTGCCAGGCAGAGGGGGAGGTAATGTCGTCCGTGTTCTATCTCTGGTTGGTTGTTGGAGGGTTTTTTCCCTCCAAGAAACCCAAACCCACTTTTGTTTTCCAAGATCATTTGTAATTCTCTCTTTTTCTGGCTGTCACCAGAAATACTGAAATGGAAAGATGAATTCTTTCTGGAAAACCTACCAGGATTTGACACACTAGGGTACAGGGTTTCAGCGTGAGCCTTTGCTGGGATCTCCCCCCTTCCCTGGCACACCCACACCCACGCCGGACAACACCGAAATGCCCAGCCAGCTCAAGCTTCATCTAGGCTATATAACTTGCTATATTTTAGAGTACGTGTTATTGAATAATTCATTTTTCAGTGGTGGCATACAGTGGATGTATGTTGTCCTTCAAGATCCTATTAGTTATTTCCAAGTCTCCTTTGAAAATACATCTCCTAAACAGGGTTTGAACCCACAGGAATTTCATTTGGTTTCCAGTCTTCGGGTGCACTAAAGCACTGCGTATTCTCGCGCTCTCTGTAGCAGTCCTGTTTGGAGTGTAAGCATCCTGTCAAACAGAGAACGCCTGCTGGTGGATGAACTGTTGTAACCCTGAATGCAGGCTCTGTTAGCTTTAAAGTTAGATTTCAAATGTTCGTACCCAAGGCAAGGATGCTGTTATCTTTTTTCTAGAACAATTTCTGTGCAATGCTTTGGTAAGATACTGTCTCAAGAATAAAATTTGCAATATATGCAGATTTTTTGTGACTTTTTAATGAGGACTGCTGCATTTCTCTGGATACAGATTCCTAAATGTACACATAAAACCCACATTTTCATGGAATCGCATTCAAACTGTGATGTTATTACTTAGAATTTTTTCAATTTTATAGAATATTTAGTTTCTTCCATCCTTGGGTTTTGAATGTATTGTACAGCCTAATGTCTGAATGACTTATTAAATCATTTGTTAAATAATTAGCCTTGAAAATTCTGAAGAAGTCATGAGTACTGCAGTCAATGAAAGACTTTATTCTTTAGACTATGAACAAGAAAACCAACTAAATAATGTTACTTCTCAGTTCCCCTGCCCCCACTGCCATTGCAGCAGTACACATCTGCTCTTGGCTGAGTGCTTTATTTAATTCAGTCAGGAAACCACAAAAAAGCTCATCCAGGTTCATAAAGTGTGAAGGATAGTTTCTACTCTGCTTGAAGTCTTAAAATGTACACTTGGATTTTCATTCCATTTTTGCAAAAGTAAATATATAGTTTTTCATAACTTATGAGGAGCACATTTATAGTTAAATAGTTGGAGTTTAAGTATAAACATTTGATCAAATAATTTTCAAAATTTTTTTTGGTTTGTAAAATACAGTTATCATTGCTTTTGTGATTTTGCTAGGTGCTGATGCACAGTGCTTGTCAAGCAGTTCAGACTAAAAGTTGTAGCTGGCTGCACAATCCTTCAGAAATTGCAGTAAGAATGATTTTGGAGTATGCTGCTAACATATAGTGATTCTTGAGATGTCAGAATTGATCACTTGCTGAATAGATCCAGTTTGGAACAAGATATAAGCAGTCACTTCTGTGACAATACAGCTTGTAATGAGATAAGGTTGTCACGTTTACATTTTGGCTTAAATTATTTATTATATGTAGTCAAGATTAAAAAATAAAATCCAGTCTACACTGTTCCCCAAGTGACAAACTAATATGATTTGTTTTATTTTAAGTTACCTGAAATAATGATATTTTAGTGATACGTAGTGATGATAGTACTCACAGGTAGTGACAACAGGGATATTGAGTGATTAAGCCAATGCAAATAATTAAATTTTAAAACTTGAAGTTTAAAAATACATGGTAAGAGGAAACTGGGTCTCAAATACCTTCTTTCAGTAGCTTTTGGAGAAGTTTCACTGTTTTGACATACTGCTTTCAAATAATATCTTTCCTTTTTAATGTGTTGATTTCTGTTAAGATTTTCAGTCAAGTGCTGGAGTGCATGGACCCTGTCCGTGCGTTGTTCGGCACAAGGATTACAGTGAATTTAGAGCAGAAGAATTTAAAATGCTAAAATCGCTGAGCAGTCTTTTCTTCTGGCGGTCTGATACCGGTCTCACAGGGGCTGTGGGCACTCACCGCCACTCCGAGTAGGAAGGTGATGAAAGCCAAAGCCGGGGCTGCTGGGGAACGGGAAGGGGAGGGGGGAAATGCGGAGGATTGTATACTGGCGGCGTTTCAGATGCTCTCTCTTACCAGTCAGAGTTTTCCCCCTTTTTTCTCATACGTGGCTTGTCTTAAACTTGTCTGCATCAGCCCAGTAGTTTTATTTATCTATCCAGAAAACTATTCCGTTTTGGGGAGCTGATGTTATGTATGAGTTGTAGCAGTCATGCCTTTAGTGCAGTGCTCACTGGGCAAGCAATCGGTGCCATTTCAACATACCACATTTGATAAATCTCTTTTTTCCTTCCTTTTCAACAATATGGACTATTAAGAGACCTGTAAACCAAGAGTAGAATATACTACCAGCTTCAAAATAACTGTCTGCTGGATTAACCTAAGGGTTTTAGATGAGATGGAGGGAAGATTTAGACACTACATTAAAATAGTCTCTTTGGAAAGAAGGGAGGGAAAGTGGTTTAAAGTATTATGTGCTGGCTTTTAGATCAGTATTACTTATTATTTTGCTGTGTGCCTGTATTATCCAGTATGCACAAAAAAGCTATAATGAATATAGATATGGTTTTGAAAATGAAAATGAGTATATTAAAGCTGTTTCCATTTATTTTTTTATTTAAAAAATGTAAGTTTTACAATGTAATGTGGAAACTAATTAACATGCTCTACAGTTCAAGTATATTACAATTAAAAGAGTGGGTTTAGGGGTAATTTTCTCCATAATTATGCTTCACATGTAGGGTGGTATTTGTTATACATTTTTTAGCTATCATCTTCAGCTCACATTTAAATAGCTGTTAGTTAGTTATAAACAATTGGTCTTTCTATTTATTCTGGTTTTTTGTTCTGTAACAATTTACTTATATTGTTCTCCACTTTTTTTTTTTTAATTAACTCAAGTTTGGTATTTTGGAAATAAACCTATATCACTGCAATATTATTACACAATAAACATGGTAAACTAAAATTACTTATTTTGTTCTGGTGAAATGTAAAGCTAACCAAAAGTATATCGCGGTAAAGTTGTTTGCTTGTTTTTCAAATAGAAAAGAGAAATTCACACGTTGATAATTCACTAAGTATGCACTGAACTGAAAGTGTCGTGTAAATACAAATGCCATGATGGATTTCCATGTTTAGACTACAGTACCCTAAACGTTTTTCATAACTCTCCGTGGTCTGTGTAAGTCTGAAGACGCCCGGACACTGTGATCAGCCCCGTTTCACAATATATTGCCATTCCTGTTTTTACGCTAGGGTTAAACAGTGACTGATCAAGCAGTAATGTTGAAGTCTGGGACATCATACGGAATTAAGACAAAAATGTCCAAAACATCTTAGTCCAAGCAAGCCAAAAAAAGAATTCTGATTGCATCTTTCTAGTTTAAGTGCTACACTGATGAGAAAAGGATTAAAAAAAATACCTGAGGAGCTTTGAGCTTCAGTAGTCTTTCAACTGATACACATCAGTTCTCACATTATGTTGTGTATGGTAATGCACTGCAGCTGTAAAAGTATTTAACTAAATAGTTTAGTATTTAGCTAAAATAGTCCTTCCGTCTATGGGACCAGGACAGGGCTAATCTGAAGGGGTTTGTTTCTGTTTTGAAGAGGGCAGTCATCCACCCCCCCAAAGCCAACCCCTGAAATGTGTGTGTGGATGTCAAGTTTCAGCACCAGCTGTCTTCTTTGGCAGCTCTTCTGTCCGTCTGTACGACTTGCCGTAGTACAGATGTAATGACCGCTCCTGTTATTTTTGTTCAGCTACGTTCATATATAAACTACACATTGATTTTTTCATGGTAATGTAAATATATTGGGGAAAATATCTATAGTCTCTAAGATTTTGATTGCCGAAAGTTAGACCAAACTATGTGGACTGAAAGTGGTTATGGAGCATTTGGTTGTATCTCAGATATGTACCAGCAAATCGAGAATTCACATCTGGATAAATCCAGATTTTTCTCTTAGAAAAAAAAAAAAAGGGGGAGTTAAAGAAGACCATGATTTACACAAACCCCTCCATTTATCATTTAAACAGAAATTAATCTGTTATAAATTAATCCACTCTAACACCAATTGTCTACCACACATAATAGTTATATCTAATAGTTCATTTTATCTTTTTTTGTTAAGATATTTTAATTGGAAGCACTTGAAAATGCACTTAGTTTATGTCTCATAGTAGTATTTATCCCCCTTTCTGAATTCCAGGCACAGCATCAGTCTGGAAATGCAAAACACTTTCTTCCAAGTCATCCCCTGCATACAGAATGTTTTTCCTAAGCTAATTTACACGAGTGTGTTTCTGTTTAACACCCACTTCTTCAAGGCTGCATTAATGACAATAAACTCATCCTTACATATAGTGATGGGTTTAGTCTTTGCTGATTATCTCCATGGTCTTACCTGTTACACTGCAGTTTTCCCCAGGCTCATACTACACTTATACCTCTACCTAAAATCCTACTAGGACTGATCTGTCTTATCTTTCTACATCATGGTATGCTTGCCAAATTCTTAGTTCTATATAAAAGAATTATTTATATGAATTATATGAAGAATTAATTATAAAATCACAAGGAGTTTTTAATGTATCCTCCAGGAAATGTTGAAAGGACTCTCAAATAATTGTATATAATACTCACTGGAGAGTTGGATATTTAGCACTAATGCTCTTTTAGGAATGTATCCCTCTGAATACCTAGTAGCTAATTATTTTTTTTCCCATTTGTATTTAAAATATATATACAATCAAGGAAACAAACTACTGGGTTCTAGTGTTTGTATACTAGTATCAGTATTTGCAATGCCAAATACTACTAAAATTTGTGAGAAAAGAAACAATCACTAGTATTAATACAACAGAGTTTTATTTGTGTGTTTTTTTATATATCTTCACACTTGCTTTTTTTCTTCCACAATTCAATTAAAATTGTTAGACATTTTACTACTTATCTCAAATGAAACAAGAATGACAGTTGATTGCAAAAGGTAATTGCACTGCCAGCACCCAGGCTTTACATTAATCTAAGCAGTTTGTATTTATAGTCTTTATTACATCAAATTGCTACTACTGAAATTGAATCATATTGTGTGGATTAATTGTCTAAGGAATTAACTAAAAATATTCTCAAGTTTGCACAATATTTCTATATTTATGTTAAAATTGTATCCTCATTAGTTAAAATGTGAGTACATTTTAGTACAGCGTGGATTGTAAATGAGCCAATGATCAGAAGTGCAGCATCCAGTGTTGACATGGAGAAGTAACTATGCAACGCATAGAAAAAGATTTAATAGTCAACATAGAGATAAAATCAATTTTTAATGAGAAGTTAACATTTATAGTGAGTTTTCTGTTGTTGTTGCTGTTACTAACAAACCTGTAGCTCTTTTAAATAATTTCCTCTTACTTGACATTCTATTGTGTGTGCACTGTTGGCTGATTTAATGACTCATGAAACTCCTCAAAATGAAAGCACGGATAATATAATAAAAAACAACTTCAGTAAATCATTAAAGCATAGCCCATTTGTGTTTATGGTTAATGTCTTTGTAGGACAAGAAAACAATATCAAGATAAATAAAGTTACTAAGTTTATAAGAGTTCTTTTCTTGAACAAATGTTTCCATAATTTTAAATCCTCACAGTGAAAATCTAGAAAGTTTTACTTTGTCCTCTATTTATATATTTATTGTAATATACTTAGATTGAGCTACACCATATAGTATACTTGTATTCTGAAAAAAAATCCACAGAAAAATAGATAAGATGAAAAATTATGTTCTCTGTCTGGCAAATAAGTAAACTTATTTAGCAACTAGCTTAGTATTGTTTCCACATGGTTTCTGAACCTTCAGTTCAAGAGGGGTGTAGATTAGAAGTCTAGCATACACAGAATTGATTTTACCAAGTAATCATTTTTTATTACTTCTCTTAATTGGCAGAGAATATTTTATCTAAGAGCAGTGGCATGGAGAATAAAGTGAATCTAAGCTCTATCAAAACATTGAATTTCTGTAATATGTATGAATTTTTGACTGGAAAGAATAGCAATTAAAGATTTTTTTCCTTTTTTTTAAAAAAAAATAAAATTTAAATGAGGATTTGATTTTTTAATATGTGCAGAAGATAATTTTTATTTCAAGTGGAAAGAAATACAATGAAGTCCCCTGGCCTGTATTGTGCAAGAGATCAGATTATATTATACAAAGTTCTGCTGTCTGGATTTATAATAGAAATATCTCTAGCCTATAAAATTAGCTTTATTAGTTCATTGTTTGATCTTTTATGTCAGGGAGGATGAGGCTGGGTTTTATTCTGTGTAAAGATTTTGAAAGGACAATTGCATTTTGCAAATACTGAATTTTTGGTTCTGGAAGTTGTGCTGTTCGGTGTCTTCCTTGCATCTTAGCAACAGAAATGTCATACCCCACTCCATCTGAAATACAAAGGTTGCACCCTGCACTCGTGGGGCTTCTTGTGGGTCAACAGTTTGATTATTATAGGAGGCTGCAGCAGAAGGTTACAAGGGGAGAGATGAGAGCTGCCACGGGAAGGCAACTCCTACAGATGGATTTAGATGCCAGAACAGATAGATCGAGCTGGTCTCTCAACTCCTCTGGGAGAAAGTGTACAGAAGGAGGGATAATGTGTTCTCGTGGTTGCTAAGCAGATGGCCTTTTGGATTTTGTGCTAATTATGGCTTTTCTTCTAGATGGGTGCTTTTGTACCTGGGTGTGCTGAGCTGGAGTAATCAAGCCTCATGTCACAAAATACATGGTCTGGTCAGGACTTTGATACGAGAAGATGTGAAGTCTTGGCCAGGCCTGGGCTGTTGCTTTGCTCTCTTTGATACCCGAATAGCCTTTACCAGTGCAGAGTCTAGAAACAAAACGCTCAGCTTACCCTGAGGATGTCACAGGGCAGGTGTAGCCATAACCACCTTCAAAAGCTAGGCCTTCACCATAGTCTTAGGAGGTGTTTCCTAATCTTTCCATAAATATCAATGCAACCGTAGCTTGCTTAAGTTTTAACAAGCGTTCTTCTTTTGTCACCTTAGAAGGCGCCTAGAGTGTCCTTAGAAGCTGAGAGGAAGATAAAGGTATCATTCTGTATGACATACCAAGTAGATACAAGTCTCTGTGGGATCCGCATACTCTAACATGTTTGTTTGTCTAATCACCTTTCTGAATATTGGCTTGAGCTAGAGAATTTTTTTCTCAGTCAGTAGCCACTTATTTAAAGGAATGCAAGATCAAAATCATCTATAGAGCGGGTTATTTTGGTTGTAGCCTTTAGTGTTGTGCCCTCTGCAGTTGTTTAATATTGCAGGCAGTGAAATTTCTTTCATTTTTCCTACAGGGATTTTTTTTTTCCCCCACTTCTTTTTTTTTCTCATCACCTTCAATATTCCCAGTGGAAGAGTAAGCCAAAAGTGAAAATTATCTTGTTGAGTATGTAAAATCTGTACATACATGAACAAACCATCTTCCCTCATCATAGGAACAGTTCTCAAACTAATCCACAGAAAGATATCCTCTGGAGATCTACATCAGCCAGCTGTTTGAGTTATTTTATGGGAAGGAGTTTTATTTTTTTTAAAATTGATTTCAGATGTGTAATGAATACTCTATGCTTTCAGAAATTTGTTTCGGCTTAGTCAAAAAAGTGACATGTTCTCTTGAGCAACACATTTTGGTAACAGTAGTCTGATTGCAAAAGATGATAATCCTAAAAATAATTTTTTAAAAAGGTGAATGGTTAGTATCTATTGTTTTAACTTTCTTTCAATTTTAAATCTGCAGAGTTTGAACTTTATTTGTAAAGGCACTGTTGCAAGAGATTCATTTTGAGATCATAAATGCTAAATTGGGAGTAATTGAAATTATAGCAGCTATCATACATCCCAAACCAGAGGGAAAAGAAAATAACCCCATCACTGTATTTAGTGTTAGTACTCTTGTACACATTTAAGGTTTTATAAGCAACTTTGTACTGATTTATACATTTTTCTTTTTGTAAATAAGTCTAAGGTGGAGAAGTGAAACTTCTGTTTTAATGCAACTCAAACGTTAGATTTAATGTTAAGAGTGTCTTCATAACAAGAACACTTCAGCAATAGATGATGTTGCCCAGGGAGGCTGCACTGGTAAAATTATCACTAACTGGCTACAATGGAAGTGAATCCTGAGAGCAGATTACCAGGGAGAAGCCCCTTCCGACACAAATATTTCTGTCATTGGTGCTGCATGTGAACTCTTGCAGGACTGTAAGATGCACCAGTAAGGAGCTTTGTAATCCTGCTAAGGCTGCATCTAGAGCTGAACTCCTCTCAAGTGTTTAGTGTACATTTTGTTCTTCCTTTAAAGTGTGTGAAATGGATGGTAAGATTTTAAAGTCCAGTATGGAAAATCTTTCTGTAAGCATATAATTTGTCTGTAAGCTATCTGTAGGTCCAGGTTCAGTTCGCTGGAAAGCAAAACACTTTCTGAAGATGAATGCAGTGCACTCACCAACTCACAGAAAACCTGTTTACTGTGAAAGCTCTAGTTGGTCTGGAGTTATATGGGCTACATGAAAATTTGCTCCCTGAGCTCTCGTCACGTGAGGCAGCGGAGACTTTCAGAGATGGTCAAATATTGCAGTGTATTCCTGAATTATTGCTGTACGTAAACTTTCCTGTGGAAGCTGCTGAGCCACAACTGTGACTTTTTCGGTTTAACCGATTTCCTTACGATACAGCAAATGTTCTGAGTCTGTTTAGAGACAGCATGATTTAGGAGCTTTAATAGTTTTTGAACAATTGTTTCATACTCGGAGAAGATCTTCTTTAGATTGGGGACAGTAACTCAGGCTTCCCCTAGAATCTGTAAGCTATGCAAATATTTATTTGTTAGGGTACTATAGTCTGATAGTAACAGATAGTTTGAGAGTCTAATAGTCTAATATGTTTGAGGACTCTTAAGGACTGGTTTTATGTGATGGGAGTTGAACATGCAAAATCTGGTGTACAAGTCCGGCAATATTCACAAGAGGCGGATAGGCATCTCTACAAGGGCTTCATCGCATCTGACTGTTACACCTGTGTTAGGATGTGAAATGGCTTGCAACTCCGGAAGAAAATTAGCTAATTATGTTGTTAGTTGCTTTTTTATATCCCTGAAGCTGAAGGGCACAAATGCTGCATTAACTTTAGGGCTTTTTGCTACAGCTTTAGAATTCCTAAACTGTCAACGGAGTGGTTCACAAGGCTATAAACACTAATTTCACATGGGCAGAATGTCTGTCTTTCTTACTTGCCTGTGTTGAGGACAGCATTATCTAGCCTTATAGATGTTTAAAAAACTAAAACAAAACAATATAATATTTTTCGTTAACTATTAACAGTTAAACTAATTTCCAGCAATAAAGACAATCTAATTTTTCTCTGTCTGGATCACGTGTACACTGAATATATGGGGTTTTCATTTGTTAATCCAGACTTGCTAGTATACATATGAAATTGCACATAAAGATGTGTTATGGGAAGGATGGCATCAAAAGCCTGACTGGTTTTGGTTTTGTTTTTCTCATATGAAATCTAAAAAGAAATTTTCTAAAGTCTTAGAATGATTTTTAATGCCCGTGATAACTCTTCACCTAAAAATCTTCTCTACATACCAGTTATTTTCAGAGTCAGCCTGGATCCACCACTGTAGTACTGTTAGCAGTTAGAGGAGAAAATGCTGTCCTCACGCAGTTCTACAGGCCCATGGAGCATTGTTAAAACAAGCAAATGTTAAGTGTTAATCTTTATTGGTCTCTGAATTTAATCATGCATAACCAGGAAGAGTTCATTTTTTTAATTAAATCGCCCCCCATTCATTACTTATGTTATCCTCAAAGGAATATCAGTGAAAAGGGTCAAAGTCTGCTGGACCTCTTACTGTTCATTTAAATTAACACATCTTCTGATCATAGGTGTACATGTTGTGCTAAATGTGAAGATTTCTGCATATTAGAAAAATGGGAGTTCTTTCTGAATGACAGAATGAGATCAGGATTTCTGGGAAAACTGTCTGCAGCCTGTGTTTGTGAGTGACATGTGCATTATTTTATAGTAGCTGGCATCTTTGAAAATTCTGGAACAATAAAATTTCTGCTGCAAATTGCTTTTAAAAAATTAAACAGGCTACTTTAATAGTATCTGAAGAAAAATATATCTTCTTTTATTAGATTGCCTATGACAGAACCAAATAACTGTTTGAAAACAGTCTTGGAGAGGGAAATAGAAGGGAGGACTTTGCCTCCTTATTCATATACCCGTTTTAGTAATAAAAATCACTATTTACAAAGCTACAAATTTTTCTTCATTCGCATAGCGTTTACTTATCTCAGGGGCTAGCTGAACTACAGAGCAAGGATTATTCACTTGCATATGTTCTTCCAAGAAAGTATTATTGGATTTCAAGTTGCCTGTTTCCATTTTGAAGGCTTTTTTCAGTAGCTTGTAACTTCATAGTATGTGCAGGGCACAGTTTTTAGGTTCAGGTGATTTATTATGGCTTCTTTGCTGAAGTTGAGAAAAGAATACCACAAATCACTACCAGTTTGTTGATTTGGTACCGTAAAACAGATTGTCATAACAGAAATCTCATCAGTAGATAGTTTGTTTTCAGAGAATAGAGGAAAGGATATACAATGATTTTGACCTGTGGATCTACAAGATAATTTATTGTGGTGTTACATTATTTCACAGTGCGTGGAGGCTATCAACTAGCTCAATGACAGCAGTATGTTAAGGATTTTGCTAAAATCACTGCAACTTCTGTCACCAGCCTAAAAATGATTAATTCATATACCTGCTTCTTTTGCATCTTGAAAGATGCTTTAGAGCAAGGAATATGACACGTCTGCAGCCTCAGCTGTCTTCAGTCTCACTGTACCTATTTTGAATGTGTGTAATAAAAAGGAGACATCTTCATTATCTTAAATTTCCATGCAACAGTGGTCTTGCACTGATTATCTACAGTGCTTGATACTTCGTTAGCATTGCAAAATTTCCTTCCTATTGCTCTTTTTCATTGCTTCAGGTTTGGCTGTGTGAAGTCAGAGGGGCTGAGATGCCTAGATGAGGTGGGTAGGTGTAATGCAGTGGCATCCCACGCCAGTCATCATGGAATCAGCCTTAGAGCCCCTGGGCCTGTTTGGCTGTGGGGCCCCAGCCAATGGCACACCCTGCGATGCGGGATGGCCACAGGGCCACCCGAGCGTGGGCTGTGCACAGCCAGGGGCCGTTTGGGATCTGTAGCAAACCAAATTGCCCTTGTGGCCATGTTTGCCTTTCTGCTGGTGAAATAGTGTTTACTGAGTTCTGCAGAAGAGTTAGCTGAACCCGGCTTGATCAAGCTAATTCTGCCCCTCTTAATTATTCCGAAATTACAATACGTCCCCTCCTGAATAATTTACAATTCGCTTTTCTGAGGATGCTGTGCCCTGCAAAATGTGCCTCTACTTCCAGCCCTATTCAGCCTAGGAAGGAGTGTGTTTCCACTGTGCACCACATGGCCATATAGAGACAGCTATACCTGTCCCATATCTGTATTATAACCAATTAATGTATAGCTAGAGTTGACATCTGCACTATTCCATTGAACTAATTGAGATTATGTAACATCTTCATGCAAAGCAGTATCCAAAATAGAATTTGCTGCTTCCTATATACTCCTAAATCCTCATCAAAATTGTACAAAGGATTGTCATCTTCCTTATAAGTGATGGAAGGCAACTTTCTCCAGCCAGATATCACAGTAGAATTTTTGGTCATGCTAGTACATAGACATTTGCTGATGGAAAACCAGGCAAATTTCTTCACAACTTCCTTCCGGTTGATTCTGGGTTTTTGGCAGTCTCTGTTATACCTGTAGCCGGAGGCAGTCAAGAGATAAAAACCAACAACTACAGAGCAGCTTCCAGTTAATAAATTACAGACTATCACAGGGGACAAGTTAGTAATCCTTTCTGACCTGAAAGAAAACAAAAAACATAATTTAAAGAATTTGTCACTGACCTTGTTTGAAAAGCCCTCCTGTCAGGTACACAATATGGAAACATCTGTTACTTGCCCCAGTAGTTCATTTATACTCTTTTCTTAAAAGTTGTAATCTTGCCAAATATTTACTTTTGTGTTCTACTTGCTAATTAACTGTCATTGCTGTGAATAGTGTATTTAGTATAAAGAGAATTGCATATTCTGTTCCTTATTAGTGTGCTTTAAAGCCACACCAAAAATACACTGATACTTGGATGCTGCTTTGTAGTCTTTCAGAAGTATAAGTTTGCAGTTTGATTGATTAGTTTCCACCACCAAAAAGAAGCAGCTGCAGCTCTGAATAAAATTGTGCTAATGAAGCTTTCAATGTGGTGATCAAAAGCAGACTTTGCTCTTTCAATTGTACACTTTTCTCAAGATAATTAATTGTGCTGTTTCAGCAAAATGTGCATATCAAAGCATACATTTCAGTGGGAACTTTAGAGTGTGTTTAACACATTATGATGGCTAATCTTTGTCACATTTGGGCTGTCAGTTGCAGAAGAGTAGAAAGTGATTAACTGTATTTTTAGCACTGATTCATGTAGTCAATCAAGAGTCTGAATATGAAGAATATTCTATATTTGCTCATAGACAACTATATTTACATGGCTCTGAAGACACACGTCTAGATTGCTAAGTGTTACCTTATGCAATAGTTCTGATAAAATGTACAAACCCCATAACTTCAAGAAACATTTCAGTCTGCTGGACAGACGAGACAAAGCTGTATGAGGGGTTTGGGCACAGTGCCATGGTCTGCCACAAGCCTTCCGTCAGATGTCCTGGAATAGTCTGCTAGAATTGAATTTTTAACACATTTTTGCATCTAAAGACAAAGCCATGTACCTTCAGGAATTTCCCCTTGTATGTTCAAGCAAAGGTAAGTTGTTCCCAGCTCAGTTAAACCTCTTTATATCTCTGCAGTAACTTCAGAAGGCAAATTTTCCTGCCCATAGTGAGTTCTGCACAGCCATTCAACTGCTCTAGCTCCGAAGCCACCTACCTCACGCTAGTGCCAGCGCTTTCTGAAGCACTTCAGTCCCGACCGCACTGGAGGAAAACCCACACACAGCAGCAGCATGCTTTGTCATGCTGAAAACTGTCAACAAGATAAAAATAAAACCACATCAAAACCATAAACATAATAAAATCAACTGACTGAAAGATATTAAAAAACCCAACAACCCACCCATGGGATGCACAGTTGAACTGAATTACTGATAATGATATTTTATATAATTTTCAGACTTCTTTTTAAAGTTTAAATGATGCCAAGGCACTTTTCGGGACATGCAGCAAAGAACCTATGACCGAGCCACCCAGCTCTGCTGACAGATGGTTTTTGTCTTGTCTGTTGAGCAGTTGTTAATTGCTTTGTAGTTATGGGTTTTGTCCGTTTAATCCAAACTATCTCCAGAATGAGTCCAAAGACTTTGTTATGGATTTCAGGTTTAAATTGCTATGGTACATACAGCAACCTTATCAACCAGCTGTCAGGATGGTGTATCCATGTAATAAAGTCATGGGACTACTTGGAATGACAGTGAATTAGATAGCTCCTCTGGATGACAAGGTTTTTCTTTAGATTCAATCCACTAGGTCTCGTTGCGTTGTCTGCCTACTATGTCTTTATTCTTTTTATTCAAATTTTAATGATAATTACATATCTATCATGCAATATCCTTTTTTGGCCACTTTTACACTCAACTTTGAAAGTACTAGGCTCAGTGAAGATATCTTGGGATGCTTCAGACAAGATACGTTATTCTAAATGGTTCAAAATGGTTGTAAATGTTAACTCTTGAGAAAACAAGATGCCAAATAATATTTTCATGTTTTGTATCAGTAGAGGATAACTTGGATGGTATATAGAAATATTCTGACCTTTCTAAATGCTTACCAGACCAGTAATAGGAATTATTATTGCAGCAAAACATTACTTTTTGTTTTTATTATAATATTGTACATGACCTCCACAGAGAAGATTGAATTTCTTTTTCTTTCTGTCTTCCTTCTGTTTCTCTATGCTTTATATCTTTTTTAACCAACTTAGTTCCAATTCAGTGAAATTGCATGATTATATCCTTGTTGCACAAGTAATCTTCTTCCTGAACTTCTGTGCATTATTTTATTCACAAAGATAATACCATGAAGACAGGCAAGAGATAGATCAAACTAAGACAAAACTTCAAATTCTTTTAGTATCTGTTAAATTTGCTTCATCCATGTTGCATTCAAAGCCACCATCTTTATTTCCATTCCTTATCAAACCAGAAATTAAGTGGAAAACCTTCCTTCCATTAGCACTGTTATAAATGCATAGCCAACCCTGCTTTCCATTCTCAGTTCTTCAGTATCAAACAATACTTTCTAATAATTTGTACTATTTTATTAATTTTCAACAGCTATATAAAAATATTTTTAGATGAAGTGTTTTCAGAATATCCTCTTTTTTTTTTTTTTTGTAACAGATTTAGAAGATGCAACCTAAATGTTACCACAGTTTCCAGACTTCTGAAATAAATCATTAATGTCCAGACACTCCATAATTTGAATAGGGAAGATAAGGGAAGAAATAAATAATAAGTGCTAATTAAAAAAAATAAAATAATAATAAAAACTGTTCCATTTCATCTACACCTTGTGCAATTTCAACCTAAAAGATATCCAGTTAAATGAACTCTATCATCCATTTTTTAACTAAAATCCCATTATTTCCAGTATTTTTCAGAAATCTTAATGTTGAGACATATTTAGCTCTTTTAAGGATGTAAGGATACAAACATCAACTAAAGCACCTAAAATGGAACGTTGACAGTAAAATAAAAAAAAAAAAATCAAGGTGACTCTGGTTGCCAGAACTGAGCTCACCGTTAGGTATGTGGTTGGGTATACATATAACTATATGTATCAGTTCTGTGTCCGTTACACAGAAATATTTGCTCTTACTTTTTTTTTTTATTTTGCAGCAGTCAATCAAAATCATGCATTGCTGTAAAACATAACTTGTCCTTCAGAACCATAGTCATTCATTAGAGGTATTTCAGAGGTTTTTCCTGTCTTGTAATCCTTACAAGGTTTTTCTGGATTATCTCATTATTTCACTGACTCTTTGCACTCCCTTTACTGCTGATACGATCTTTTTTAACCAAGGTTATAAAAAATGGACAAATTAGATGCCCTATTTTCAGAACTGTTTAAACAGAAACTCTGTACAAGTGCAGGTTTGCTAACAACTAAATTTGCCGTCAAAACGCCCACACGCCAATTAGTTTGAGGAACCTTTGCAGAGATGCGTTAGCCACATGTGGAATGAGGTGAATGGTTTCCCCAGGGTTCCCAGAGGGCAGGCTGTCACAGGGGGTACTGCTCTCACCTACAGTTTTTGCCTCATATTCTGTCCATTGCGCTAGGTCTTTTTCTGAGCCCATAGATATTCTTGTACTTAAAGATGGTCCTTCAACAAGAAGTCTGAGACTCCTGAGGGTAATGTGGGAATCCCTTCTGCCGCTGTCCAAACTCAAAGCTGTGCAAAAGTTATGACTTTTGTCACACAATAGGTTATTTTCTTAAATACTCTTTGGGAGTTGTTTATTTAACGTGATTTTACTCTTTAAAAATTACTTCCAATTACTGTTTGTAAGTTTTTCAGATGACGGCTTAGCCTGCTAAAAGTGAGCTGGGTCTTGTGAAGTATATGTGAATTGAGGCAATGTTCAAAGTTCAGATAAAAAGAAATAATGGTAGATGACCAAGTGTGATGTTCGTTTGAATTTCTAAGCATTTCCTAGACATTAGAAAGTAAAAGAGTAAAAAGCGCATTCAGTGAGGTGCCTGTTTTCCATCCTTATACTTTCTCCATCTCTGCAACTAGGGTTTTTCCCAAAAATCTCTCCCCAGAAACCACCCTCAGACTCCTAGTGTTGACTGAAGGGAACTTTTTGATTCTACCTCTTTGTTAGAGGAAAAAAATAGAAAGGGAAGTTGTTTATGTCATTGTTTTAGAATCCCCGTATTTTCTTTTATTTTTGTCTGAGAAGAAGACTTTATCGTTGTTTTCACTTAAATGTGCTTTTAGATTTATTTTTTTTCCCAAACCACACTATTAATCTGCAGTTTATTTGCTAAGACAATATTTTCAGAAATGGCTTGCGTAAGAATCTTGGTGAGAAAATGTTAAATTTCTACTGTTGTTCGTAGGAAAATATTGTTAATAGGCAGATGAAGTCACTCGAAGTCCAGCGAGAAGTGCATTTTGTATGTCATGAATGCAGTAATATGTTTGCCTTATTTCTTGCAGAGGGATCCAAGAATGTCATTACAAAGTCTTTTATAGCAAATAATTCACTTCACAAATGAAAAGGTGTTTTAAAATAAATGGTATATAACAATTCTGGGAAGACAGCTGTTGGAATTCCTAGAAAAGAAATAGAAAAATTACATTATACATCAGAAAGACTCTTGTTTTCAAGTTCTCCAACCCAAGGTCCTGTTAAAATCTCTCCATTCTTCCTGCCACTGTGTAATTTTTTAAATTTCTTTTGTGTTCAGACATTTTACTTTGCTAAGATTTTTTTTCTCATTTTCTAGTTTTTTTTTAATTTTTAAATTTTCTTAATAAATGACTTTGTTAATATGAATCTTGAATATCCTATATTAAACATGCCAAAACAGAGTAACCCACGGGCCATTGGAAATAAGAGAAGCTTGCTAGAAACTTAGTACCACTAAAGAGACTGGAGTTACATTTTGAAGGAATGTGTTTTGTGTCATGTTCACTACTGGAGTGAACATGAAAGTACAGCTGTAGCTAAGCAAAAGGCAGATGGAGAAGCCAGGCTTTCTAGTGAAACTTTGGCATAGTTCACTTCTCATCTCGCTTGCTCCTTCCCTCCTTAACCTAAAGAGACCGCCTCTGCCAGCCACTCCTTGAAAGCTGGCTTCGGTCACCCGGCTGTGCCTGATTTCGGGACTCTCAGGTGCAGTGACACTCTGGCTCCATGTTGGCATGGACACTCCCCTGGGGAAAGCAGAACAAAAGATGACTTTTATTTTTTCCTTCCCCTTTTCAAGCTCTAATGAGGTGGGATGGCTGGGAGAATCCAATAGTGAAATTTTTCTCAGCTGAAATAAAAAGGAAATAGAGAGGAGTTTTTTTTAAAGAGTTTTCTGCCAAGTGATTTAAAAATTATGTTTCAATACTACTACTTCTACTAGTTATTATTTTCCAACCCAATTCTCTTAAGCAGGGCCTAATAACTAAACACAGACTCTCCCTTTCCACTTCTGTATCCAGGGTCCATGCCAAGAGGGTATAACATCTCATGTGCAGTTGCCATATGCCGCAGTTTAATCCTGATTCAATGTGACAGTAAGATCCTTTTCCTTCTGTCATTTTATTCTGCCTGCTGATGTCACTTCATATCCCCAGTCCACCTTTGCCTTGCAGCAGCTCCCTGAGCTCTGTGGGTACGGAGCACTGTACGCATACGACCTTGCAGCTGGAGGAAGGTGCGTAACCTTTTCCAGTACAGGTCTTTTCTGCCCATGTCTGTGACAGGAGAACATGAGAATGAATTCTGGAGACCATCCTCACTGAATTTTACGATTAGTTTGTAATGTTGTTTTTTTTTCTTTCAAATATTCCTCTTCTGATAAAATCCGCTGGCAGTTCAAACAGCGTCTCTGATACCTTTGATTAGTGCCAAATTTGTGCTTGTTTCTGGCCGCAGAACTTAGTACCCGGCATTTGATAGGAAAAGTGTTTTCTAACAAGGGCTTCAATATAAAATGTGTTGTCAGAAAATTCCTAGTTACTGATTTTTTTCTGGTGTAAGAACAACAAGGTCAGCTTAAGCGCAAGCTAATTGCATGAGAGTACATCTTTTTTTTTCTTTTCTTCCCTCAAAATTTACTTCACAAATTTCCATTTCAGATTTGTGTTTACACATGCTTTGCATTACATTATGACCTAAATGAAGAAAGTAGAGTATATGTCTCCACAGCATGGAGGAAACCAGTGTCTGTTCTATTAGTATCTTTCTACTACATAAAATGTTGATTGTGTCCTTGTAAAATAGTCTTTAGCTGCTCCTGAGTCACCATTCATGTTTAATGCTAATGAATCAATAAGAAATGTGAAGGATAGATGAGCCATTCATTCCGCTGTGTTTACTGCAAGAAAGTGGGGGACTGAGGGGGGGAAACACTGTCAATCTTTCAAAGTTCATTTCTGAAATCTCCAAACTGTAAACATAACATTGTACTTTTTTTCTGGTTTATGTTTTATCTTTACTTCCTACAAGAACAACATCAGATAGTTTGCAATTATCTTTTAGCACCATGTACAATAACTTTTTTGATATTTTTATCAATGGAATGCATATGCAAATAGTGTTCTAATTTGAATATTAACATTTTCCTAATTAGCTTATTCCTATAAAACATCAAGCTAGTGGGTTAAGGGTAAAATTTTCTCTCCTGAAGACACTTTTCTAATTTTGAACCTGTTGGCTACATAAACATGTTCATTGTTACCGTGGTTATATATGGGAACGTACCTAACTTTTCAGCGAGATCCATCAAATCTAAGTATTTGAAGGCATTGTGAGCTCTAAGTGTGAAGAAAATATTCTTGATCTTGTTCTTAATCATGATTTTCCTGTTATCTTTTAGAAAACTTTCTTACACAATTTGAGCTCTAGACACAATAATTTTGTATGATCCTAGCTGGTTTTGCAATTATCTTTCAATCTGAGAAGACAGTGGAATGATTGTTTTCAGGGTTTTAATTTTATTAGAGTTTCACATGACTGGGTCTCTCAATTATTCTTTACCTCTTTAGGTTGACTTAATGTCTTTTTCACGCAGGAATGTGTATTGCCATCCCTTTTTCATTTTCTTGCAGGCTGGCACAGTAGCTTTTTGGTAGTTCTTAGATTTTTCATGCCAGACGTTACAAAAAGAAAGTATGCCATTAAAATACAAGAATATTTAGTAATACTGAGTTCTGGTAGTAATGAATGTAGACTGAAAGAAGGCTACTGTGTTTCAGCATAAACATTTTTTTTTTTTGCAAAATATATTTTCCCAGGTTATGAAATTGTGATAGAAAATCCACATATTGTATACAACACGGGACAAAGAGCAATACTGTCTGGTGAATACTCACATCTGGTAAACACTGAGTGAAACATGCTGAAAACTATAGGATGGAAATCATCCAAGTGGCGATGCTTTCTTGTTGCTAGTTATTTTCATGCTATTTTGGTATGTTGCAGGGTAGGACAATACAACGGAGGAATATCTAATTGTATTGAACAAATCTGAAAGGCATGCAAATGAGGTCTCTATCCTCTTACTCATTGTAGCATTGTGACAGTGTAATATGTACAGTGAGTGTGTGTGTATATGTATAATAGTATAATCTTTAAAGGTGCAGTGCAGTCTATCCTATCAGACTGTGGCTTTTCATTTAAGAAAATTGTTTTGTGCGGGTGCTTCCAAGCACCTCCATCATGACTGGAAATGAAACAAAGAAACACTTGCAGTGTGAATGTGTAATGAATCAGTCAAGTTTTTGGCAGTAAAACCTGTATTAGTTTTGAAATCTTAGTTTATTAAATATAAAAATAAATTAGCTTGTACATTATTTATTTTTTCCTTTAACTTGTTTTTGTGTAGCTTTCTCTTTTTGTCTGTTCTACGACCTTTATTTTAGTCAGGTCCAAAAAAAGGGCTCCAAGATTAAAACGGACAATCTTCATTTGGTTTAATTGTTTGGGACAGACTTTTCATAAAGAATTAAGTGTTTTCTGTTCTTTCTAATTCAGTTCTTTCTAGTCTGCATCAAGACATTTGTTCGCACACAAATTAAAAAGTTGAAAGGACCTGATAACTGAAGACATGTAATATACCAGCTTCATTCATCAGCTTTCTTGTTACATTGGCTTGCCAATCTTTGCATTCAACTTTTCTAAGTTCTCTTAAATGAACTACAGCATTTTGGTGAAATGAAGACGATATGTTATAAACTAACTTTACCAAAGTATGAATTATCTTTGAGTAAATCTTTTAGCCATAATCATCTTCAAAAGCTTCTGGTTTTTATTTTATTTTTTTTTTCTTTAAACCTTTACTTGATATCTTATTTCCTTGCCTCAGAGAAACTGAGTGGCAAGTGTTCTTCCCAATTGCTATAGGGATTGATTTGCTATGAGTACTATAGGAACAGTGGAGTTTATCAGTTTCTTTTAAAAATTGGGCATCTATCCTCTAGAGATTATAATGCACATGGTAATCTTAGCCTTTGGAAGGTGGTAAAAAACTGTGGAGTTTTTCAGCAGTTAGTCTAACAAAAGGGAACTTTCTCATTTATTTATATAACTACAAAGAGTTTACAGTTTATCTCTGGTGCTGAATGTACAATCAGTTGCCTTTTTGCAGGCCTACTTGAAACACGTAAAGTTGTATTGTCAGATAGAAGATGGTAATATCAGTACCTTGATCAGAATTTCCACTAGTTCATCCAAGCAAATGTAAATCAATGTTCTTATTTACTGCGCCTGAGGGTATTCTATACCTGCAGGTCAAACTGGGAGAGAAATTTCCTTTTTATCCTGCTGTAACCGTCAATCCATTACTCTCAGTCAAGGTATTACGATTTCCATATCGTTCTTAGTGTTCTCATCTGAAACTGAATTCATAGCTTATTGTCATTACAAAGAGAAGCTGCAGCACTGTATCTGAAGTCGTCTTTCTTCATTGATGGTTAGCGCACAAGCTAGCACGTGGACAGTCATTGATCCTGCTATGGAGGTTGCATAATCATTATCTCATTATGTTTCCATCAATACCCTAATGAAGCACCCCTACTCAACACATCAGACCGCTGTTTTTGGCATACTCTCTCTGATTTTTCTAGTTTCAAACTGCAACCCAGAGCGTAATCAAAGTGCCACTTTGGCCCTTGTTGTCAATGCCTGATGTTGAATAACTCATCTTTCTACTTTGCCTACTTTTAGGAGGTAATACATGGTGCAGAACCACCTATCTGTGCTGACAATCCCATAGTGTATGCCTGCATTCTGAAAACATGTGTAGTATAAGCTTAATTCATTTGGAAATGTACAGGTGGAGATTTTCTTCAACGTCCAGCATCTGTGAAAACAGAGAACATCAGTTCTTGTGATTTCAGTCCGCCCATCACAACGGAAAGTTTCCACCGTGTTTTCTTTCTCCACAAACGGTGGTGAGGTGCAGACCCACAAGATGAATGCCATCATCTGGTAGCAGCAGGTGGATTTTACCTTGTAAAAGAATTTTGTTTGGAAAGAAACCTTTTTTTACATTATCATATAGTCCATGTGTCCCCAAGACTTCACACACATTATTCCTCTGTAAGAGTGAATACTGGCTCAATAAGTATTGCACTGGTTAGAAATGAAGTACATCCACTTTACCATGTAGGACAGCTTCTTTGTCTCTCCTCATCTGACAGTTTTCTTTTTATGTCCCCAGCTGTACTTCCTTGGGGCTTAGCAGGTTCTGCAGACTCGGGAAGAGACCTCTCAGTCTTTGATTTCCTCTCTCCACAGTTCTTTTCAGCCTCTCCTGCTCCGTTCTGTACTGCCGTAGGCCCTTTAAATTCTGAGTAAAATGATTTTGAAACGGCCCAGAAACCAAGAACCAAAAAAATACCTGTTGTATGTGTAATACAACACTTCTTGGTGACAACTTTGTTAGCTGTAACAGAGAAACCCTATTAAGTTACATACTTTTGTCCACAGATTTCCATTCTGGTCACATTCAGGTCTTGCAATTACTTGAATCTGAATGGAAAGCTGTGATGAACTGTGAGCTGCACTTAAGTATCCTGGTGGTGTAATTGACTTCAGGGATGAAACAAAAAAAGCAGGCATAATAACTTTGTTTAATAGCGGCACGGCATAGCAAAGTTGATTACAGTGCAACGTGGCTGTGGGATTTTGTTAATGACGTGGTAATACAACTTGAAAAGGATGTATTTTGTACACATGCTTCAGAACAGGTTATCCAAAGATTCTGTACTGCAACACTTGCTGAAGATTGTTTTATGGTACAGGAGCTAGGGAGCCTTATAGTATAGTTTTATCTCGGTAAACTACAGTCAAAAAAATTTACTATCTAAATAAGCTTTTTATGTGGTAAACTTTTGCCATACTAGCACTATCAATTGCTAGCATAAAGTTTTATTGTTTAGCTGTAAGAGGAGCAGAGAGCTGAGAGTGTGACGTCCTTTGTTTATCACTTACACTTTTGAAATTAGTCACTCTGTTCCTCTCAACTCCCTAGCAAGACTTCATCTGGAGAGGATTGTAGGAACAGGCTACAGATGGAAAAAAGGCTAGCGAGAACTGATAGCATTTATAAAATTCTATTACATAGTTTCTGTAATAACTTGTTATACTGCAGTGAATTCACAAATGAAAATTAAAGTAGAATTGTGTTTTTTATAGAAAGCAAAATAAGTCTTAAGGGGGGCAAAGTAACATACCCATAAATGTGTACAGACGTGCACATGGAGTGATTACTTTCTGCTGTAGTTCCAATGTACCGTAATACTTGAGGGATTTGTCTGTTCCTATTATAACAACTGTTCTAGGCAGGCTCATTCCTTTTGGTTTTGGCATAGAGATGAGAAAAAAAAAGTAGGATGGTACAAATTCTATGGCATCATCATGGACAAAGTTCTGAAAAATGTGTCACATTAACTGAATAAAATTGTGATTTGCACCTTCCTGATTCGTCTCCTGTACATCAGGTATGCCGTAGGTCTGAATATAGATTCTAACAAAGTCCAAGAATGATAGAGTCACGCAGAAATTAAAACTGCATGCCTAAAGTGTATTTGAATGTTTAAAATTATGCATAAATGAGCATCCTTTACATGCAGCATTAGGTTTTGTGATGATGGGGACAATCTCTTACATTTCCGATTTATCATTTCCCCTCTTTTCAGTGATTCAGAGGGAGTAAAAGTGGTAAGATTGCCAACAAAACCTTGTCCAGCACAGTATTGGTGAGACTTTCATTCATAAATTTGTCCATTGTAAAGTCAAGGATTTTTTTAAAATATTTGTCTTCAATTACTCTGGAATTCACTGTATTTGCTGGATTATATTTGGCTGGAATTCACTATATTTGCTTAAAGTATGTAATGAAAACAACAAGCAGCATTCAGCGAGTTCCTGAATAAAAAAAATAATGATATCAGGCACAGATAAAAATAATATTGCCATTATATCTGTCATGCAGGCAGACATTATTCCTTTCATCAGTAAAACTGCTGTAGATAATTTCCTCTGCTAGTTTTCTACCGGTCTTGCAGAGTTTGGTTTACTGAGGAATAGCTGCAGTTGATGAACAGCCACGGGACACTGGTACCGCTGAAATACCTGCCTTGTCAGGAACTTCACAAGGAGCGATCCTGTGTCTCCTGGCTCTATTAATTCACAGTTGGTATCAATAGCTCCAATCCAAGTAAATACGAGAAGCTGTACAAAATCTATTTAGAGCTCCTTTGCATCAGAGAGCTAGAAATACAGTTCAGAAATTATATTTATTTTCTAAAAAACTTCCACAGGATGAATACTGCACTCTGAAAATACTTCATCTGATTTATTGAGTATTTGACGTGGGAGATAGTTGCGTCTAGGAGACATCAGCTGACAAGTTATATAGGCTTTTAGCAAACGGAATTCGTGGTTCATGACACAAGCTTCTCTCGCTGTAAGCTGTCAGAAACAAAATATGAAATTGTCATAGGAAGTTTGAGGTATATGCTAGCTATATATCCTATTTTCAGTATTGTTTTTGCACAAAGAAGATCCAGCAATGCTGCTGTTTAGAAGTCTTTGCCTTTGACCTCCAAACTATTAGTGTCACCTCATATCTCATTGTGCCAAATCGTTCAAATTGCTATCTAAATGAAATGTCAACTAATTGTTGAGGAACTAAGCAAATGCTATTCTGTTAGTGCAAAAAAATTATTTTAATAAGCAAACATATTAATTAGTTCTATTTCCAATGCACTTTTCTTCAATGTAAACCACAACTGTACAATGATTGTAGTTATATTATACAATTTTTACTGGCCACTGGCAACTTAAAAAAACCACAAAAGTGAGTTATTTAGTTCATTGCATGTAAGCACATACTGTGCTTTAAAATAGCTGTTCCACAGAACATCACTTCTAATTAATTAGGGAGAAACTGCATGGGAAAAAACAGCATTTTAGCCATTCTCCCAAGCTTTCAGAAAATACTTTTATTAGGTGGGAGTGATTTGACCATGCGAATAGGAAACAAGAAATGGCATACCTAGAACATTTGTCTGAGTAGGGAATATTATTGCTAGATGCCCTTCTTCAGTACAAATTGCAATCCTGCATTAAAGCTTTGTTTAAATGTAATACATATTTCATTTAGATGTTGAAAGCCACCATTTAAACATTTCGTAGTGTTTGTAACTGTCCATGTTTCTTGCTTCTGGATGGAGCTTAATCCTTCAGACTGTGAAAAAATGTAGCGAAGCTGTTGGTGTGGTATTTACAGTTTTACTTTGTCTGGGAGGAGAATAATGAACTGCTCATATAGTGAGTGACTCCCTTTAAAGAAGATTTTCTATCTACCTTTACCAAACTCAGAGAGGATTGCTGAGCTGTGTTTCGAAGAACATATCTGAGCCTTTAGAGTAAGTTCTTTGGCACTGGGAAAGGGGCATTTCCTGGGCATCAGGACAGGAGGACCAGAAATTATGAAAGGACCGGGAAGGAGGTGGAAGCAACGTTGTTGTAAATGCTCATCTTGAAGGGTGAGCTTAACGTACCAGTGGTCCTCCAGCATGAAAAAGCTAGCTTTGTACTTTTTTTCTCTGTAGATGTGATGAACAATTTAAGGGATTAAGATCGAAGTGGCTCAAACAGCAGGGAAATCCTGTGCTTTTCCTACTGTTTGAGCCAGTTTGATTGTACACGTATGCTGGGAAGTCTAGTAGAAAAAAGGAAAAATCCCAGCTTAATCACCTCGGCAGATGATACACAGAAAATCTGCTGCAGGGTATTCAGAAGAAGGTGGACAACATGCTAACGACACTGTGTGATCACCATTTACTGTGACCGTACTAGAAGAGTTCCTTAAATAATGAGTTGTAAAATAAAAGGTACAGATTGCCATGATTATGACTATCACCATGTTTTCAATTTTTTTTATGCTTTTCAAAAGCAGAAGACCTCTTCCAAGCAGCAGGAAATGTGGATTGATAACCTTTATGAAAATCTAAATATAGGATTGATGTTTCTACTATTAATGATGTTCCTTTGAACTCTGACAGGCAATGCTCATGAGTAGAACTACTTTGAAAAAAGGCTGAAAATTGAAAAGCCATAGAGCAAAAATAACTTTTGTTATTTACTCTGTCTAGAACTAAAATAAGAATAAACACAAAATAAAAATAATATGCTATCTGATTTCATACTGATAATAACTTTTTATGTAATTTGGTTTGGGTGGGAGTTTGGGGGATTTATGTATGCTGGTCTCTACACAGAGAGTTAGTCCCATGGTGGCAGGGACTTTATTGACTACAACTTTTTGGTGTAAGTGATGACAGTCAGAAAAGTTTCGGTTTTCTTTGTGTTGGACACCAGCTTGCATACTGATAGATCTTTGGACATTATGCCTAGCCACATACAGTCCTGTGCCCTCATCTAGGTTCGGCAGCTCTGACAGTAATGTCCCAGTAAGTGTAAAACATCTGATTTTTCAAATACTTCAGTACAAGTAACTTATCTCATTTTGGATTCATTCAAATCATGTGGTCAAAGATGATTTCATGCTTTCAAGAGGCTAATAGCAGTGATATTTTGCTAAGAGCAAAGATACCAGTGTGTAGAAGTCAATTATTTGGGGAATTATAGTGAAGACTAATTAATAACTCATGTTTCCATGATGACTGGAAGCGTAAGTGAGAAATCTGCTTCTGGCAGAACAGCGTTTAGAACTAGGATGCCCTCTTTTTAACTGTTGTCTGTAATCCCTTGTTAGACATGGTATTAGTTATTAGATATATTACTCTTCAAATAGGTCTAAATATGTATCTTTGCTCTTAGCATAAGCGTTATTATCATATAAAATTTCAAATATAGTAGTGATTTCAGCCTTGTACAGGACATGGTAGAGAAGGATATAAGTCCCCTTCAAATATGTCTATTACAACAAACTGGTTAAACAAATATACTGGGAAAAGCATCGTTAGGTTTATTGTCAGAACAGAACTGGGTTCACTGGTTTTCAGAGGGACTTCAGCTTTCTATCATTCTCCTATTGCGAATCAGAACCTGAACATTAAACCACTAGGTAATTTTAAACAAAGAAAAACTTGTATATATGTGTATTTTAAGTGATCCATAATATAACTATATGGATAATTGGCTCTTTCATAACACTTAAAAATACTTCAGAATCATTAGCTAATTAGAAGAGTACTTACAAAGAGCAACACTACACCACAAACATAGCGAGAGTGTGTTGAGCCACTCAGGCATGTTTTGCTTTTCGACACAAGATAAACATTTATTGACTTAAGAACATATACTCTGGTAAATCCTCTTGCTTTTAAAATACAGCTTTTAATACTCTATTGGGGTCCAGTCATTTCTGGAAAAAAGTTATCTTTTGCTTGTTTGTTTGTTTGATTGTGTATTTGAAACATCTCCTCAAATCAAAGAAAGCTTTTCTTCTCTCTCATCTTTCATTTGTCTGCTTGCCTGAGTTAGCCTGTTTGTGGACCTGTCATTTGAATGACCTGAGAAAGAATGAATCTTAGGGGCTGTGTTTCATTTCTGTCTAGCAGAGGAGTTGAGAAGGCGGCACTTTACTGACTTCGGGCTTTAGACTGCCAGTTCTGTCAGACTATAGCAGATTTGAGCAGCTAATTCAGGTGTTCCTGCACCGAAAAAACAGACCCTGAGCACTGACATCGTGCTTGAGTGTCCATGTTAAATACTGAGTCTTCTTGCACAGTCAGATGCACACAAGATGAATGGAGGGGGCAAGTTTAGAAAAAAAATTGTTCTGTACATCTTGTCCGATGTGAAGACAGCATCTGGAAAACTGTATTCTGAGGCGGACCAAGGTTTCGTTGGCAGTCATGATTTGGTAGGTGAGAGATTTTTACTGAGGAGACAGGAGGCCAAGAACCAGTTAATCCTCCATGTCTACTTTGGAGGGAAATCTCTGTGGGTTTCTAATAGAAAATGATAGATGGTCATATTTTTAAATGCTTCTCATTTCCACTTGCATGTATGATAGTTAATGAATATGCAAGGACCCAATTTATATTAGACTCAATGTTATACAGCGATAGTTTTTTGTAAGCAAAATACAGGAAATCTCTAGATATGATTTCCATGCATGATGGTGTGATTTCAGCTTATTACTCTTTAAATGGGTCATAATTTTGTAATACTTTAGCATTTCATTATGCTTTTTACCATATCGTTTTAGAGCATGAGTGTTCAACTGTTTATCTAAAAAGTCATCAAAACCACATCATTGAAACAGCTCTTATTTTTAACCTATATGAAGAACTTGAAGTACAGGAACAGAGCAGTTAAATGATTTTTCCCTGTGTCAACTCTTTTAACAGTGTTGACTGACAGTGTTGACTTTATAAAAAAGAAAGTAAAGTGTCTGTATTCATCTGCATGCTATAAGTTACTGCATGTATAGAAATTATTACTATGGTGCTTTTCGCAGAGTTCAGATATCTTTCTGATTTAATACACATCTAAAATATTGAATGTTTATTGGATGTTATTCTAAACCACCACTTTTGCATCATGTCTGTGGAAATCCTTGAAGATCAATTTTCCCTTCACTTCTGATTAGACTGGAACAAGGAAAAGTGGAACAAGGAAGAACTGAAAATAGGAGTTATTTTTTTAGATTCTTTTCAAGCATTTTGAACATTGCTTGGTCATTCAAGGGAAATTCCATATTTTGTTTAATTCAGTTTGTTTACCTATGCGTAATAACAATGCGTTTTATGGGTATTTGATAAGGTAATCTACAACCGCTCTACAACACTGAAATTTTTTTGGTATTCATTTCAGCTTTAATATAAATTATGCCTTGATGCTTATGATTTTGAGACTGAATATATCACATTTAGGAATGTATAGTTGTAAGTATAGATAATGTATGGGATATAAATACAATGCATACAATGTATTCCACGTTCTTTACAGGAGATGTATTATTACAGCTGTAAACATGATAGATAACAAATGCACGATTGGTTTTAGCTAAAATACTCGGTTGCATATATTATATATATCTTATTTTGCTGACTTTTTAAAGAAGAAGATTAGCTTTGTGAAGTCTAGAATATATATTAGAACAACTCATGGAGGAGAAAATTTTTGAATATTTATCTATGGCTTACACATATTCTGAAGTTAAATAAAGGCTGGAACTGGTCTATTCCTTTATTTATCATAGCTGAGAGTCTGAGATTGCTCCAATAGGAAATGTTAAATAATGGATTTCATGATTTATAGAACTCACCAACTTTACATCAGATTACTGAAATTTTCTTCTTCCCAACTGGAGTCACATTAAGCAGTAAAGTGATGGGAATCTAAGTGTTTGCAGCAAAGACATGCAACTTCATCCCATTTGGTTTGGTATTGCATGCTTAGATAATTTTTGATAAGCTAAAAAAAACTCAATCTGCTGATATAAGTGCTAACAAACAGAACAACCATTTAAGTCAAATATCATTGTATAATCTATGTATTATTAGTTGCCTGTGACCAATGGTGGAAGGTGTCTTTAAGCTATAACTACCTTCCTGTTGAACTAAGTGAGAGAATCAATTTTCTAACTTTATTGCAAAATCTAGATTTCTTGCGAAGAATTTACCTAGCTACCTACTTTAGCAATAAATACATGGACGTAATTGAATTTGCAAGACACTTTCATATTTTAATATATTTATAAATACATATACATATATAAAACAACTATTTGCTTAGAGCTGATTGACTTTTGGGAAGAAAAAGGAAAGTATGAAGGTGTTTTGAAATTCTCATATGAAAACTCCTATAAGCTCTCTGAAGCTTTTTGGTTACCATGGCAATGGTTACAAGTTGGGCTTTAATATAGGTCATAGTAGTGTTACAATTGTAGAAATTCAGTCTCTGCAGTAAACTTGATAAAAACATCATACTCTTCTTTTAGATATTCTGAATCATTCCAGAGAGCTGTATTAAAGACAGATTTCACTAGCCAATGTATTTTTAATAATTTATAATCAGCAGCAAAGATCAAAGGTTGCTGGCACCTAATTAGCTGATTAAAGGAATGGGATCTGTGTGTAGTGTATGGCAGCAAATTTGAAAACAATCAAAGAAATTGTATTCAAGACATTTGCTATTGTCTCCATCCCAACCTGTTGATGAATGAATGACAGTATAATGCTCCCTGGCTTTTTGATGAGGACGTAATGAATTGAAGAATGCCTCATCAAGTTAAAACTACTCAAGCTCATCTGTTTAACCTTTTAAAACTTTTAATGTAGTGTGAATGTGATTAGAAATCAGTCTAAGATTAGAAATCTAAGACAGGAATTAACAATTCAACCTGGTCAACAGGACGCTTCAGGTCATAGAATCATAGAATGATTCGGGTTGGAAGAGACCTTCAAAGCTCACCTTTTTCCAACCCCCCTGCCCTGGGCAGGGACACCTTCCACCAGACCAGGGATGGGGCAGCCACAGCTTCTCTGGGCAACCTCTGCCACTGCCTCACCACCTTTATCATAAAGAATTTCTTCCTTATATCTCATCTAATTCTTCCCTCTTCCAGTTTAAAGCCATTGCCCCTTGTCCTATCACTCCCTGCCCTTGTCAAAAGTCCCTCCCCAGCTTTCTTGTCGGCCCCTTTAGGTACTGGAAGGCTGCCCTAAGGTCTCCAGCCCTCGGATCATCAGTGCAGTGCAGACCGCCCCCCAGACAGAGCTGCAGCCTTTGCTCTCAGATGAGCGCCCACCATTCTACTGTGAGGGTCAGGCAGGATGAGTGCCCTTGGCCTGTGCAGATGGTCACAGAACGGTGCCCAGTTGCTGGATTATGTGGACTTCAAGTCTCTCTTCTCTCTCACACCCTGGCTGACGTGCCAGGCCTTGATTGCCCGCTCTGTTCGTAGGTCTGCATGGCCGGCATCTTCAGGCAGGCCTGCTCAAAACTGGAAGGGCGGCTGACCTTTCCACATGGATGTGTACAGCCTGCGGTCCCTGGGCAGAGGGGGCTGTGGGACTCAGGCCAGATGCCACCGGTACAGCTCCTGCCACCAGACATCTATTGCCCCATGTATGGTTTTGAATATTGTAATCCTATAAAACTTGGAACAAGCTTCCTTAGCCCAGAGCATATTTAATTCCTGTTTATACAGGGTGACTGGTGGTCGGTTTGTGGGGGGTGAACCAGTTAGGAGATTGCTGCTCTTGAGGCTTACCCTCCTGGCCCTGGGGGGAGCAGGGTGCACCTCAGTCTATGAGTTTCTAGTTCTCAGTTACAAATAACTCCCCAAATGCCTGAGTTGTTCCTGCCAGGTTTATTAACCATTGACATTCTCATAGCATTTAGCTGTAGTTTAGGCAGTAGAGAAGAAAACTAAGTTTCATCGGCTTAGCATTAGTTAAGCTGCAGCTGGGGGCATCAGGGACATTTGGCAGCCGAGGTGCCATTTTGGGATTATAGAATAGAGATACAGTGTGCTTTTCGTTGAGTCTGTCTTCAGTGAAATAGTAGCATGTTTAATATTTGAATGACCTTTTTCAGATTCCTGGTGAAATTCAGTGTGATGAATCAGAGCACATAATACTTTCAGCATTTATGATTTCAGGCTATCAGAGGCGTGACTGCTTTTGTTGTTCTGTTTACTTCTGATTCATATCATAAGTTATTTCAGAATTGCAAGATAGAGAATGTTCTTTCTCTTCTTCTGAAAGAAATCTTACACTTTAGGAGCATGTTTATTTCAAGGGATGGTGACACGTAGCGGAAAATTTGTAGAGATATGTGTTGAAGGAGCCTTGTGCCAGGTATCCCAACCTTAATTCTGCAATATTCTTTGGAAAGAAAAATCATATTTTAAAAATGAGCTTTGTGTCATTCAGAAGGTTGGAATATCGCTTGGCTCAGAAATCTCTCTGATCCTCAGTTGTTCAGAAAATGAGTTATTTGCATTGCAGCAAACTTCCTTTGCAAATTAGTTTTTGAATATATATACATATAGCTACATATATGCATGTTTATATATACTGTACAGTGGAACAAATCTTCCTGCTCATTCTTGTGACGGACAGTTCCTGTGGTTGTCTGTGGTGACTGCATTTCAAAATCTGTGGCCAATGACAGAAAGCCATGTTAGCTTTAGAGCTCATGTTTAACCGTCTTTCAGAACCTGCCATCAACCTGTTCGTGACATCCCTCCCTTAAAATGTCTGATTTGGCAGCTGGTCTGTGTGCCTACATATTTCCTTACTACGATTTCTGGCCCTTGCTTCCCCACCGCTCCAGGGAAAGGGTGCTCCCAGCGTCGGAACTAGAAGTATTGGTTTAGTTTTGGGGTTTTTTTAAAGTCTTCTTCATGCTGTCCCCTCAATTAGTGTCTCTTTAAAGAAAACCATGGCTTACATTCAGGCAATAGAGCACCTGAAGTATCGATAGTATATTTTGGGTTTGAAACATGTTTGTCTGTTTGTCAATTATCTACCAGGAAAATAAATGAAGTACTAAAAACAGAACTCTCCGAAATGCTCGCTGCACATCAGGTAAGGGTAGTTGTCTGTGTTAGGGATTCATGAGTCCTTTCCATTATGTAATCACCTGCTTATTACTAAGCAGGTAAAAGCATCTACGGCTTTTGTACCAAGTTTGTCATGTGCCCCAAGAATACATTTGTGCATGTGCTGGTGATATTTTCCGGTACTGTCATCGCTATAAATTTCAACACTAATACAGTACTTGGATATTGTGTGGAAGAGGAAGTGTATTAGGATTTTGTTCTCCTTTGTCTGCGGTTCTGTTGCGTACTTGCTTTTTACATTTACATTTGACATTTCTATCCATTATACCTATGAAAATAAGTTCAAAGTTTTAATACTGATAAGCAGCACTCTGATAAGCTTTGACATTTCAGTGTTAGAAACAAGATTATTAGTCAGGAGGTTTTTGCTTTTGGTTTTTTCTCCCAAGAAGAGAAGACTAAACTCTTGAGTGGCAGTTTTGTCTTTTTTCTCTGAGCAACGCCAGAAAGGCAACCTCACATTCCAGATTGTAACCTGGCTACTTGGAAAGAGAGACCAATTTGATAATACCTGTTGTATCTAAAATTTGTTTGGAGAGGATTCACTTGTGCGCAGGTTCATTAACTGATGAAGATGGGACAATTGCATCTTCAGCTATTATTTAACTTGAATTAGTAAACAAACATGTAAGCTTAAGGTGCATTCTTGTGAATATTGAGGTCAGTATAGTAAATATGACTCAGGAAAAGTTGCAAATATAGACAAAATGCATCTGTTTTTAATTCAAATAAATAAAATTTTGAACAGCTCCGCTTCCAGCTATTCCGGATGAGAACAGATGTTTGGATATCACATAAGAAAGTTGAATAAATAACGTATTTGATGTAGCTTTGTTCTGATGTTCCTGTATTGCTCACAAACTTGCTCTCACTTATGTAGCCCTGTAATACTTCCATACATATTTATGAATAAGAAGTGCATTGACACTAATCACTGTTTGTCCTGGGTGTCTAAGCAAGATAAATAATTTCAAAATACAAAAGCAGTTTTATAAGTCATGCATGAACTGAGTCTATTTTTTAGAGAAAACAGAGATTGTAGATTCTTAGCCAGAAGAACACATCCTGTGGAAAAAGATGGGTTGCTGGTTTTTTTTTTTCTGGAGGAATAAAACATTTGGATGTCATTGCCAGTTATTTTTATAAGAAGATTGAATAGTTTTCCTGGTTTTATTTTTACTTACAGGAAAGTGCAGAGGGAAGTAGAAGGCTGTTATTACTTACAATGTGTCTGTCTGTGAATCAATAAATAGTTCAATCATAGAGAAAATTAGTGAGACACTTATATTAGTTTAATGGCAAATAGTCTACAGTTTGGTTCTATTTCAGAAAACATAGATGTAAGCAAAATCCCCACTTTGGTTTTGTTGCTAAAAAAGCCTCTTTCTTTGCATGAAAATTCCCAGAGGACATATGTGGGCAATAGCTGGGAAACTTTAAAATATTTTTTTTTAATATATTTTAATATTTGTTGTGGTACACAAGATAAAGCATTTTGTATATTAAGTGTTGGATATATTTAGGATTTAAAACTACAGAGGTGTTTCAGATAGTGATGAATTGTTTTTCCAAAGGAAAATTAAGTGTACGGATTTTCATCAATACAGGAGTTTGGAAGGATACAAGATTTCATAGGAAGGCAGGTGGTGTTCAATATTCTCATTATATCTCTGGAAAGAATGATGAAGGAGGAGGCGAAACAGATGAAACAATGTCCTTAAAATGATGACACAGGTCACCATATGTGACAGGTTATTCAAAATAATAGACTTTTAATTCAGTAAGTTGTAGATTCCTTTCTTTTATTTAATTTATAAATTCTCTAATTGTATTCTCTTTCTTCTGTTCTGCTTATTTATACAGTTAAGGTACTTTGTCATTCTGACTATCCATACTGTGCCTCGCTGTCCTGTGCCTGGTTTGAACACAGCACTCTCTGTTATATTCCACCTGTATGTGTAGTCAACAAAAGAGAAACCATACTTTTTTGGTACGCACATATATCGCAGCACTTTTTGCTAGCAGATTGTAATGACATCTTTAAATTATGCATATTATTTGGCTTTTTATTCATAAATCAAAAGGGAAAAAGCCCAAGCAATGAAACCATCTCCTAAGAAGTTTGTCATTTACTACAGTGTTGGCCAAACTTCTTACAAATAACCATTATTGACTCTAGCAGGGATGCTTCATCGATTTGATATTGTTTTATCATTAGATCTCTTCTCCCCTCTCCAAACCCATTTTGCATATTGAATGGATTTGGTAGGTTTATTGTGGTTAATTCATTATGTGAACCCAGAACTTTATGCAGTGTCATTTTCTGCATGTTTTTGAAATAGGAGCCAGCTTAGTATCCAGTTTCATTCCATTTCCTTCTTGAGGCACATGATGCTTAAAAGATAATTATTTTCATAATAATCTACTTTAAGATTTCTCTCAGTTTCTATACTATTCCCATTTCTCTTTCCCCAAATACTGTTTGACAGCTTGCTGGCAACAAATGTTAAAGTGACTAAATACGTTACATCGTCTACAGCTGTAGTGTGTTACAGTGCAGGCTGGAAAACTGGTTTCTGGCAAAGAGTCCTGGCTTCAGGACCCAGGTCGCTAATACACAGTGGCTGGGTGGCGGGAGAGCGCTGGTGCTTGATTGATGTGATGTGAACTGTACTGACAGCAGCTTCCCCAGCCTTCCAGCTGAAGGCAAAGGCTCTGTGCAAGTCGCCCCCAGCAAAATGCAAGTGAATTAATCAGGAGACAATAGGGAGAAACTTGAAGATTAACGTAATTTTGAAAGGGCCATTAAAAAAGTTCTTAGCGATTCATATAACGTTAAGGAATTATCGTGGTCGTAGAATTGCTGTTTCATAAAATTGGTATACTTTATTTAGCAATATGCCTATAGTTAAAGGTATAAACTGCTTGAATACAAAAATAAAAACCAGTTTAAAAGTTTAATCTGTCATTTCTGTCAAGATAATATATTTTAAATTTTCACTGTTAAAATATTCAGAAGCACATGGAATTAGTTCTAAAGTTAAATTACTACTAAATCATGGTTGTTAAAAATACGCTTTCATTGTTAGAGCTTGTGCAGTGACAAGACTATTTCAGGCAAATACAAGACATCAGATTGTGACCTTTTACCAAGCAAGCACTTCTCATAATTGTAATTGCCTTGGGCTAGTGAATGCTACTATTACACTCGTTTTCACAATAGTTGTACACGTATTTGAAAAGATGTGTCATACATCTTTGATGCGCAACTTACAATGGTTCGGTATGATTACAGCTAATTAAATCAGATGGGAAAACTGTACTTAATCATGTTAATTGCTTGAATAAAAAGATCCAGAAATTTGTAGATAAGACTATAAAGTATTTCCCATATTCTCACTGTAAATCTAAACTGGGAACTTTTTTTTTTTTTTTTAAGTTTTGCACCCTGTATTATTTGCAGGTTTTGGAAATGTGGATCTCTTGATTCTTCTTCACTCCAAATTTCTGTGTAGCATTTGGTTTTCATTTATTATGTAAGGTTTTTTTCAAATTGCCTAAACCAGTGATGCCTAGCAGGAAAAGAAACGATGAGACTAACTTCAGGCGGTCTCTTCTGATGTCACTGAGCTACTGAGGTGGTTTTCAGACTTTTCTCCTCCTCCATCCATCCCCTCAACTGTCGCCCCTACACTATAGCTAGGAAAGTAAGTTTTGTGTGTGCATCTATATCTCTTAACATTTATTTCCCCCCCTTTTTTTTTCTTTTTGTTCTGGAACCTTGCACTTCCATTCCTAGTGAAACAACCAACTTACTTAAGAGGAGCTCCGTGCTGATGAGTTAGTTTGCTCGGTGGACCTGTTCCCTACAGATAGTACAGAAGAAGACCAGATCACTGAGTTTGCAGCAGCTGACACATTTTGAGAAAGGTCTCTGACTGGACCAACTGGCCCAGAGGCAGGGCTTGCTCTCTGTAAATCGGTAGCAAAGTTGTAAGCACTGCTCATGATTTCAGTACAAAGTCCTCTGGGTTGTCTGAAGACCCACAGGTGGGGCTGTGGGTCCTGCGTACAGATCCACTCTAAAAATGTGTGGAGGTGATTTCTGCTGAGGAGTTCAATGTGGACTGCTATGAATATTTACAAGGTTGAATACAAAATACAGACAAAAGTGCTGAGCAGCAGGAAAATCTTCAAGAAAAATGAATATATTTAAGTAGTTACCTTATGACAGAGTAGTTTAATACTTCTATAAGCAAATAATTCTCATAGGATAGAAGAACAATGGGGATTTTGCACATTTTAATTTTCACTTCTCAAAAACAACTGTTCTTTCTGCTAATAGACAGAAGCTATTAGATGGTCTATTTTATTTCCTTGAATCTCCTTCTTTCAGTAGAGGTCAGTAGGATTTGTCTACTAATTGTTCCAACTTTTAGTTGTCCTAGGATTACAGAAATGTGGCATTGTGGTTGGTAACCCTATCTGACCATCTTTTACTTATTTTAACACTTTATTATGTATTTTACAATTAGCACATAGACATCTGTCTATCTTTGCTGTGTTCAACTCCTGTCTTTTCCATTTGTGTATTTCCAAAATACCAGAAAAATGCACATTATAGCTACTTAAATATCTGGGGAGGATGGGGAATGGAGAAGCTAAAGCATATCTGCAGACTGTGAAGACAACAGTTTATACTGAAGAGTACAAAAGTGGAAATGCCTATTAATGAGGTAAATCCATTTTAGTAAGTGCATCTTAAGGTGCATTTACAATAATAAAAATGCTAACATGCATGCAAATGATCTCAGAATATCTGATTGTTCTTAACTTCGGAGTACCTTTTTCTGATGTTGATTCATACAATTAAGCAAGTCTATTGTATGAGGTAATTCTTGAGATTAAAAACATATTTTAGATGCTCCTAAGTATGCTGCCAATGCTCAGCTATTAATAACTTGGCTATCACTTACAAGCAGCTTTTAGTAAGTCTGTTTTTTCAAAAAATGACAACACTTGGCAGAGAAATTCGTCCTTATTTTCTTTGTAAAAACTTTAGCAGTCAAAAACCTGCTTTAGAAAAGTTTGAGTGAGTCTCATTCTCCTGTGAGTTCTTGTGTCAGAACTCCAGTGCGAGGTGTTCTGTCATGGGCAAAGCAGAGGTGGATGGGAACAAAACAGCCTCCGCTCTTCACCCAAAACGTCTTTATTGTAGAAAATACAGCAAGGTGATTAGGAAGATAAAAAATTATTAATACAACAAAGTTTATTTCTTTAATGTCCCTTGAACATGAGTTGGTTATTTTGTCCTGCTTTGAGCAGGGGTTTTGGACTAGAAGACCTCCAGGTTGAAGTCCTTTCCAATGTCAACCATTCTGTGATTCTGCTATTTCACACATTGAGTACACTCTTAGAAACTGTCTTTGAAATATCCACATATTGATGAAGCATTCTGATTATTATATTAATAAGGCATCAAATACTTGCAAAAATTATAAATCAGTGACACTTTCTGTTCAAAAAGATTCATTGCAACCTGCTTTTAATATCTTTACGGTATTTTTTTGTAAAATTTGATTTTTGAAATCTGTTCAACATTGCACATGATAATTTTCTAGCATGATTTGCTATAAAAACATAATTTTTTTGCTTTTTTTTGCTTTTCCTTTCACTGTATTTTTTTTCTCTATGTATATGGTTTGGTTTGGTTTGAAGTATGTATTAAAGCTAAATCTCCTTCTTTCTCACCTTCCCCTTTAAAAAAGAAGGAAGGATGAGCAGAAGAGATGTGCATATGTCAAGGGACACACATTCACTGTGACTTCGTCTTCCACATTGCTTCCTAGTCTAAGATTTTCCCCAGGAAAATGACTATGGCATGGCTCCAGGGTTCTTCCACACTACAATTTTTTCCAATTTCTTGCTTATTGATTTCTGATAGCTTGAATCCGCCTTGTACTTTAAAGCTAGTTGTACTCCCAGAAGAGAAACAATTATCTGGCTTTATACCATTTGTATTATTTGTTTCTTTACTTGTTTTTCTGTTACTGTCATCAATGAAATACATTCATTTTGTATTTATCAGAAGTGAGTCTGGCTGAACAATTCTTAACATATTGATGCATATTGATGAATATTTTTGAAATACGCATGAAGGATAAACATATACGTACGGAATTGGTTTGGGACCCCACAAACACTTGATAAATTCAGCTCTATCAAAATAAGTAGCAAAGTAATGATAGAGGAGAAAACTTCAAGTTCTGCAAGAATTGGAAGCTTTGCATTTATACATGAAGCAGCTAATTTCAGTAGAAATGTGTGATGTTGTCATGCTTTCCTCCACTCTTGCTTATGCAAAGTGAATTTGGGAGTGATTTGCTTTGCTTCCTCATTCTCTTCCTCTCTGCCACTGAGTATGCTTGAAAATGATACCTATTGTTAACACAGAAAGTACCCTCAGGTTTCCTTTTTCTGGCGTGCTTTTTTACTTTCTTTCGAGCCTCCGTTGCGGCAGTGTGTACATGTACAAGTTGTGGTTCATCCACTCGATGACTAATTCAAGTTAGCGCACTACAGCCTATAAAGCTTGCCACCACCCTAGCTGAGGTACCATTCCGTGTTGCATCGCCTTTCGTTGTGTGTTCCCCAGTGATCTGCTCTAAACAACTACAGTGAGGCTTTACCTGGGTTTGTTCGACAGACAGGGAAGCTGAACAGAGGGGAAGGACGCGGAGAGGAGCACTATAAACATGGCACTTCTCAAACTGCTGAAAAAAAGTAATAGTAATTACCTTTTTCTTTTCTAGTTGATTTGAAAAATAGCGTCATTATTTACTTTTGACACTGATCTGATACTTTCAGTGTTTCTTCCTAGGGCTATATATTATGAATCAGTCATGAGGAGGGCCTGTGACAGCTTTTGAAGTCCAAGTGAAACCCACTTGTAATAGTAAAAACTATGCCATCCTAGCTGGTTGGTACTAGGACACAATACAGGAGAAAACTTCCATAGATGCCACCAACAAGTGTTACAGGAGGGAGGCAATGACTTCTGGATCCCCTGTGGGAGAAGTTACATGGAAGAAAACGAGAAATATTGTGGCTATACATAACAGAGATACGACTGAGTCAGGAGGAAAATGTTAGAACAGTCTTTATGCTTTTGACACGTATTCTGACCCTTTGTACGTTATACAGAGTGCCTAGTTTTCCTAAATACCCAGTTCCTGTAGGGTACAGTGGGAATGTGATATCCAGGGACTTTGAAAATCCATCTAGGTGTCTGTCTGGATATTTTAGTAATTAAAATATACACCTTTAAAATGCTTGTTTCTCATCCCTCACCCTTGTTATTACGTGGAAGCTACTAATATAGTTACTATGAATATGAAACATCTATAAAATCATGCTTAAATTAGTGTATACCTGTTTTAATTTCTAAGAAAAAGTGGGGAGGCTAGTCTTTCTGGTTTTGTTGACTGCATTACTTCTTTCTGAGTTTATTTTACTTTGACTTGGAATGTAATGTAGGAGCAGAAGGTATCATCTGTTGTTCATTTGACTCAGAAGTTCCTTTTCTCTTCCGTTGATATTGTAGCTTGCTGCCCTGTCTGGGCAGGCATTGAGATCTCATGCTTACTGCCTAAATATTGATAGTAACATAGAGCTTGTTTGATTACTGAGACTTTAAGAGTATTAAGCAAAGATGCCAGTCTTTTGGGCAGACCACTCCTAGCCAGTGCACTACATAGCAAAGATATTGTGACTACTGCTGGATAATAATTTTTATTTGCTTTCTGTCTCTGCTGAAAGGAGCCGGAGCCGTGCAATGTAATAGCTGCTTCCCACAGCTCTTTGTGAGATGAAAATTTGTTCCTTGCTATCAAAACTAAACACAGAAGCGACAAGGATGAAATATTTCCAAGGAACAATATTCCAATCAATATAAGAATGAGAATTTTTTCATGATAACGAACTTTTCCTATTCACTCTATAATTTCACTTGACATGTGTAAAAGCTGCAATATTTCTGATTCAATCTTTTTCTTTCTCTATTTCCCAGTAAAAACAACTTCAGTTGTTACGAGGCTGCTACAGCTCTACATTTTTAGGTTCTAAATAGGTTTGTTTTTATTACCCTGTGACTTGAAGTGACAACTATTTTTCTCATTTCTCCAGCATGTCAGGTTATGCGCTTCTTTGGACATGCAAAGAAAGTCAGCTATATAAACCAGAAGCAAAGAGTATTTGTATGCAAAATGAGTTATGCTGATACTTTCTACACAGACTCTACATTACAGATTTCTTATCCATTGGGGAAGAGTCTAATTTGCTGGAAAATTGAGTTTTCAACCAAAGAAAGCTTTTCAGGCAAGTCTCTTTCTTTCCAGGGATTTAGATTCCTGCTCCTAGATTTACAGAAGGATTATGATACCGAGTGGGATTCACAAAAGCGTAGGAATTAAACAAATGGGATCCATATCAAGTCATGAGTTCTTGAGAACTGGCATGACACTTAGGCTCCTAAGTACCTATACCATTTTTGAAAACTGGATTAAAGCTCCTAAATCACTAGTGGTATGTTATAGTGAAGTATTGCACACTGGCACTTAGTTAGCTCAGACGCTAGAAGCAGCACAGATTTGTTAGCAGGGCACTCTTCCCTTGCTCACCAGCACAGATTATTGAACTTCTGAAATAGAGTATTTTATCCCAGACACAGTGGTGTCCTAATACGTTCTTTGTAATGGGGCTCATACAGCTCTGTATGGACACTGAATAGTGCCTTGTAGACAGACTCCAAGATAGATTAGGAAATTCTAACGTAGATAGCTAGTCCCTCAGTTGAAATTTGAGTTTGTAGTATTTCTACTCTTTTAACTTCAGCCTTGATTCAAACCAAAATATTGTGAAATATAAAGTACTTGCACAACCAAGAAGCAGAAGCCTAGGCAGACAAAGACTAATATTACGGAGACCTTACTCTAAATGTCGTATCCAAAATGAGCACTTCTATTTTAACCCCAGAAACCCCAAAACAATGTGTCATGGGGTTTTTTTAGATATTTCTGTCAATAAAAGTAGGCACTTCTACTGAAAATTTCAGAATTAGAAAATTCCTGAATAACCCTTACTATTTGGTGTAAACAATCTGTACATTCCATTACAAATGCCTCCTTGTGTTCAGAACAAACAAGAAGTTTGGGGAAAACTAAGGGAAAGCCTGCCAATTCCACTTTCTCTAGCCTGAGATATTTGATTATGAAGAGAACTGCAAAATAGCAACCAACAGACTTACTGTGAATTTATGATGGTGGAGATTCTGCAAAGAAATAGTATGTCATAGATTTCTGACCAAAGAAAAAATACCTATTTCTGGCCAAAGAATACTGATGTGCAGATACTTTAATAGGCATTAATCTCCTTAATTCATAAAATGAACTTTGTCAAACCACTGTTTTCTGTTTCCAAAAGAAAGTAAGAGAAGATTTCTTTGAAAAAAGTCAACTAAAGAGGTAGAAGTCTGTCGTCATTTCCCAATTACAGTATCTGTAAAAGAAACAACCCAAGGTGATCTACATTGTTGCCAGCAATGGTGCTTTTTATCAACTTGTTTGTAATTTAAAAGGGGGGGGAAAAGGGGGGGGGGGGGAGTGTTGTTTTTTTTAAAAAAATATGTCATAGGAGTATTATTTTCAACAATATTTTCTGGTTTTGGAGCCTGCTTTACAGACATCTTAGTATGTAAGTACATACACATTTTACAACTAGTAGGTTTTTTTTTAATGCACCAAGCACTAAATTAGGGTTGTGTAACCACCAGCTCTGGTAACATTCTGCAGACCAAATGTTTATGATGTCTAATCTCTGTTTGTTGCCAAGTAACCGTATGATATGTGCGAATATAACATCTGCCGTACTGGGTTTGTATAGAGAGCTTTATTTAAGGCTTGGTACATCAAATGGACAATAAGTGCCAGATATTATTGTTCTCAGGCATGTTTGTCTCCCTCCCCTTAGATGAACTGTGCAACTTTTGGGGTTTTAATGTCCTGTGGTAAACCTTGATGTCCTACCATGTTACAGAACAGAAAAGGTATGAAAACTAAAACTTCAGGGCTTAGACTTCAGACAGGATTTGTGTAGAGATAATGCAAACCTGAAGCCCCTTGTGCCAGGATGTCTGCTGTTACAATGGCAGGGTCTGTACACAGTATAGAACCAGGCAGAACATCTGTATGACAAACTTAGAGTTGTACAGTGCAGTTTGCTCAACATGGCCCCCAACTCCACCACCATCCTCTCTGCAGCATAGACACTAACTACTCAGGACACCCTGAGAATTCTCCAGACTTTCTAATCCTGATTGTAAGTGTAAATATTTGCTAAAAATGAAAATCAGGTGAAGACCTGCTGGAGATTTTTTTGTCCAATCCCCTGCTCAGAGCAGGGTCAGCGAGGGCAGTTGCTGAGTTGGGTTTTGAATATCTCCAGGGATGGAGACTCTACAACATCTCTGGGCAACCTGTTCCTGTGTGTGACCACCCTCATTGTGAGGAATTTTTTTCTTATGTTTAAGTGGAATTTCCTGTGTTTCAGTTTGTCCCATTGCCTCTTGTCCTGTCCCTTAACACCGCTGAACAGTCTGGCTCTGTTGTCTTTACTCCCCCCATCAAAGTCTTTTACACATGGACAAGATTCCCCTGAACATTCTCTCTCTCCAGGCTGAGCAGTCCCAGCTCTCTCAGCCTCTCCTTGTATGAAATGCTCCAATCCCTTAATCATCATTGTGGCCCTTCACTGTCCTTATCCCAGTGTGTCTACATCTCTCTTGTAGCACTGGATCCAGCACTCCAGATGTGTCTCATCACATCTGAGTAAAGGGGAAGGGTCACCTCCTTCAACCTGCTGGCCTTGCTCTGCCTAATGCAGCCCAGGGTGGTGTTGGTCTGCCTTGCTGCAAGACCACATGGCTGGGTCATATGTAACTTGTCCTCTACAGTCCCAAGGTCTTATTCTGCCAATCTGATTTTCAGCTGGTTGGCTCCCAGCCTGTACTGGACCCGGGGCTTATTCCTCCCCAGGGACAGGACTTGGCATTTTACCTTGTTGAACTTCACAAGGCTGCTCCAGACCATTTCTCCAGCTTGTCAAGGTCCCTCTGAGTTGCAGCACACCCACTCTTCCCAGTTTTGTGTTCCATCATCCAGGTCACTAATGAAGAAGTTAAACAGTGTTGGCCCCAGCACTGACCCTTGGGGTACACTGCTGGTATGGGCCCCCAGTTGGACTTTGTGCTGCTGGTTGCAACCCTCGGAGTCCAGCAGTTCACCCAGTTTTCAACCCATCTCACTGTCTGTGTACTTAGTCCATACTTCATCAGTTTGTCAGTGAGGATGTTATGCGAGACAGTGTCAAAAGCTTTGCTAAAATGAAGATAAACAACATTAACTGCTGTCCTCGAGTTGACTGAGCCAGTGATATCATCACTGAAGGCTATCAGGTTGGTTAAACACAATTTCGCCTTTGTGAATCCATGCTGACTACTCCAAATCATCATCTTGTCCTTCATGTTTTGAAACGGTTTCCAGCACTATTTGTTCCATCCCCTTCCTAGGGGACATGGTAAGGCTGGCCAGCCTGTGTTCCCAAGATCCTCCTTCTTGCCTTTCTTGAAGATAGGAGTGACATTTGCTTTCTTACAGTCTAAAATCTCTCAACTTAAAAGCAAAAAAGCCCACTTGAATGGAGCACATCAAAAATAGCTGCCTGAGAGGACAGAGGAGTTAAGGTGCACTCAAAGAGAAGTACAGAAAGCAAAAAAAACCCTCACACTGTTCACAAAAGTTATGGATTTTCTCACTTAATTTTTGGGCCGCAAGAATGATAGCATGTCCACATTTCTAGCAGAACCAGATTCAGAGTCAAAAGACTAAATCACTGAAATGACTTGGAGAACAAATGACAGAGGTGTACAGGTCTATGACAGAACCGAACAGAGAATGTGAGAGCACGTCGCCTTTTAAATCAGATTATTTTGAAATAGAGCAACAGACTTAAAAGATTGACTACAAATCCCGAAAGAGGAAAGTCTATGCAATATGTAAAAACTTTAATTACAAGGCCTTTAAATGTCGGCTCTTTGGAAGAGTAGAAGTGGTCAGGGTGCGAAGAGTCCTATTCCCTTTACAACGCCTCCTCAGAGGCTGAGAAATCTTATTCTGAAATGTCAGCATTATCAGCAGAAAGATTTAATTATGAAAAAAAGCGTATAGTGTCTAGAATTTGTGTTCAAAGGTCATGAGCTACAGTATTTCCAAGAACTATCTGCCCTAACTCTCAAAAAAGGAGAGAATAATAAGCGAAAGACAGGAACGGATTCACACATACTACTATTCAGTTCCTAAAACCAGTGTCCTACAATAAATGACTTTAAATGAGGGACAATACACTCCCGTTACTTGGGTTTGAAATCTAAATCTGAGACAGGATATACATAATAATAGACCAAAATTGAAACTAATGATAAATTTCAGGGGAAAATTTTAATGATTGTGAAAAGATTGAGGAAAAGAAATAATAGTGAATACTAAAATTCAACTGGCAAGCATGAAAGTGAGACTGAACAAGAAAATGTAGATATCCCTAATTAATCAGACAATATAAATGAGATTTTCTGGGGGCCATCAGGTAAGAATAATAGAGTAGTTGTTAAGAAAACATGTGTTTGATCCAGTCACAGAGAACATAACCTTATGATGCTTATCCTCCCTATATTTTCTATATTTTAACCTAGAGAAAAAAGGAAAGAGAATAGATAAAGGGAATGATGTGAGAAGGGAATCTAAGATGATATGCAGAGAAATTTTAATGGTGTGTGTTGCAGAATGCTTGCTTGATGTGAAATGTGTAAGTCTGGCTTTTCTTAACTTGTTTGTGTAAATCTCATGATTTATATAACTCTGTTTTGCTTCATAAATATGTAACCTATTCAGGTAGCCAAGTTGTTAAGAATACTGCATGTTTCTGTTTGTTTCACAAGCTTTATACAAGATTTTTACAAGACACCACTTCATTGAAGACTTTTCTAAACAAAGGCGTAACCTAACACGTAGATATAGGAGCAAAAAAATACTCTTACGGGTTCTAACTGCAAATAAATATATCTACAAGTAGTTACAGTAAAGGGTCATGGTCCATATAGATCCCTCCAAAAATCATTAATGTGGGCTTTCAGACTTAAAAAGTGCTAGGAAACAACCTCCCAAAACTTTTAATTTGTCTTGGAATAGAAACAATAGCAGAAACTACAGCATATACAGTTTAACTAAGGTGAACTGGAATTGCTTCATCCTGTTCTCACCCAGTGGTAAAGACAAGGATGTATTAGGGAAAGCTCTGTGTAGATAAGGTTGGAGAATAAGCCGAACTCAAACCAGGAACACAGTGTGTGAGTACTAGAACATGCCAACTGCAGTGGTCTTCTCTGTCCTCAGCTTATTTTGTCTGCTAGTTGTTGTCACTGTAAGGGCAGAAGGAAGAGTTAGAGACCACACGAAATGCCAGATGCCATTGACATGTTTTATAAGAGTGCCCTGTTACATGTGACAAGCAAGAGGTGAGGGTGCCCTCCTCCAGAAGTATGCAAAGCACCCACTTGTGCCACTCTGGCAGGAAGAGATGGCTATTTTGGCCTAGAGGACTCATGGGAGCCAGTAGTATAAACATGGCAAAACAAACAAATGAAATGCTGGTGAGCTTCACCATTAAACATCAGAGAATCTCCTGGTGGATGTGCTCCTGGATGTGTGGTTTCATTCTTTTGCTAACAAGAGCTTTTATTTTAATTAAATGCACAGATAATATATCACATGCTTGTTTATAGCAACAACAGCAGCAACCATCTTGTTCACATTTCTCAGGTTTTTTTTCAGATTATCTAATGTCTCTTAGATGGAAGTAGAGGGTCGGGTTTAACAGACCAGGCAGACAAACCAGACTTTAGCATTACATCCTTTTCGTAGACCTACACAGAAGATCTTGTTTCCATTATCTTACTTTAGGGATTAATTATGTACAGAAACAATGGTGTAATGCAGAGGAACTTTATGCAAGAGAGGAAAAAAAATACTTTCGATATATCTATATGGATCCCTTAATATTTTTATTTGTCTTTTAGTATTTTGGGTCTCTTTTTTGTGGGGGAGGAGGAATCCTGTCCATATAATAAAAAGTCTTTTAGGATCAAAGCCTTGCTTTATTCCTTCCTTTTCTCTTTGTGAGATCAAAATACAAATTCTAAATCTGCCACACAGAGAAACTGATACTGTCAAGATGTTAGGCTGATATTTCACTCAACAGCTTTAACTACATAGACTCTTCGGTTCTTTTGTATTTCAAGACTGCATTAGCATCTGTGATGACAGCATTTTGATTATTTGTGCTTTTTCCTTGGAGACTACTGCGAAATGTCACTGTGTGTTCGAGAAAACTAACAGAGAAAAAGGAATGATATGTGCATCTTCTCTGAAGTCATAGAGGTAGCACCAGTGTCACATCAGATTCAATTAGAGATGAGCAGATAATGAAAACCCCAACATCTGGCTGCATTGGCTCTTCTCCTCCAGTATTCAACCTGTCATTAATCACAGGGGACTCGTAAGCTTAAAACATTTTAAAATGCTCTTCCCATCTTCTAAGATTTCATTTTAGCAATGTCTCTTCCTTTTTCAATATATTGAAACTTTTGCATAATAATGGCCTCTTTACTAGTTACCATTTTATCTGCTTCTGCACTTTCTCACAGGAAGTGCTAATATTCTATTTAATACATTACATGGTTCTTTTAGGAAAATTTTCTTACATAAAAAAATTGAGGATTTTACATTCAGTTTGGGAAAAACAGCAGAAGAAAGGATTAGGTATGAGAAATAAAGACTGTTTTCCTGTGTATGCCCCAAGCAATAGGGGTGGTGGGGGGTTAATATGTGGTAAGGGGAAGACAATGAGAAAGACATGAACTGAAAGAAGAGGAGGATTTTTTGTCTCTCAGTGCAAGATTTATGGGAACATTTCAGAAGATAAAAGCTGATCTTCAATCAGTCATAGTGATAACTAAGTCACATTAGGCAGCTCATTTACGGTCATATGCCTATGGCTTCACACACATATCTTTAGCATCCTTATATGTATCTGCCCTCAGTTTGAACTGCTTGATTCAGGGTATAACCAGGCTTGTTCCCACAGTGAGACAGAATATTCCTACAAGGCTGCTGTGCAATTTATGTCATATGTGATTTTAAATGATGCCCTTGTGAATGAAAACTAATCTGATTGTAACTGAGAAATGAGATTTAAGTTTGTCAGAAGTCTCAGGCAGGTATAAAGAATGTCTTTTTATGAAAGACCTTACCATATATTTATTTTTTAAAAGGCAATGATTGCTCTAGTGATATATCTGAATACATAGGGCTATGCCTATGTTAGGGGAAACAAAGAAAAAACCAACATCCTTGTATTGCATTACTGGCAACTTTCGCTCTACTCACAATTGCTCTGAGGAACCTGAGAGTCCTCAGTATTAATACTCGTCTGGACAGTGAGTATTTATATTAATTTCAAGACTGCAGGTTCAGTCTGCACTTAATTTTATTGCAACTTACTGTAGGCTACTGCTACCGCATTATTTCTTTTACAGACATCACTGTTGGAAAAAAAAAAAAGAAACCAAACCCAAAAACATACACCCGTGTTTTCCAAGGTACTGCAGTTATCAACTGAAATGCTGCAGTTTTTCCTCCTATTCTTATAACTACCTGCAATTCCTAAATATTGCCATCTCTGGCAGCTTTTCATGAATGATGGCTTTCCAATGACAGTGCTCGATTTCAAGAGCCCTCTCATGAAGTGGACACTTTAACATAGCAATCTAAAAAACAAATCTATGGGTTTAATCTCATTTCACATCTTTTCCACTGCCGTCGGTGTAAGATTATCATACTTGACAAAGCTGGGTTAAACGTTGAGCTGTGGTGGTTAGAGGGGTAAGCGCACCACGCGCCCTTCGTAGCCAGGCCCATGCCGGCCCTGAGGCGTGAGGAGCAGGCGGCAGTGCCGGGCCCTCGCTCCGAAGTGCCTGAAGGTTCAGCTTTACCGTCAGTCAGACCTAATGTTCCTCCTCTGACAGAGGTGCCTTGTCCCTGAGACCACTTCCCCGTGCCAAAAATAGCAGAATGAAGAGAAGACAAAAAGAAATCCGGGCTCAGAAATCAGCAGGAAGGTAAATTGTAACGAGGAATTCTCGTAGTTTCTAGAGGCGAACTAAGAGACACGGGATCTTTCTGAGCTGCGGGTTGAATTCGAAGAAATGGTGTGGACTTCAGGAAAAGAACTCCATCTCTCTGGTTTCCTTTGATTTCAAAGTGTAGCAATATTTTGCCTGATGAATTTTTCCCCTGTTTAATCCTGTGCTACAGTTGCAATCTCTTCCAGGGACATGTCAGTCATTTTTTCTAAAAATAGTCTAAGTTCATAAACATAAGAGGTTTGATATCATTATATTATCTCAAATCTCAGAAGGATCAGAAGAGTTTCCATCCTCAGAAAGTAAGTTATACTTCAATAAAAAAAGTTGAACAAGAAATATTCTAAAATGTAGATAACTCAGAGTGGCCGGGTAGGGCAGGCATCCCTGTGAGGTTTTGCCCCCGCGGGAAGTGTCCAGCCAGTAACCTGGTTTTCTGAGCTGCAGACGACTCCACTCAGCCCTGTCTGCCTCTAAGAAACTAAAACTATTTGTAACCATTACAATTTGCAGGGGAGAATCTGAGATCACTTTGTAAAACCGACACAAACATAGAACTTTGGAATTATTATTTTTCTATTATAAAGCTTGTGGGTTTTGAGGCAGTTCCTTTTTTTGATGTCCAGATTAGTGATATTTTGAAGTACAGTTTGGATCAAGCTTTTCTTCATTAGCTGTGTTAAATTCTAACAGGTGGCTAGTCTCTTCAAATAACACAATTTTGCATAGTGTAAATGTATGTATCATGTGACCATAAACATCTAAAGCTAAAGCGGCAGCTTAGAAAGAGGAGTATGGAAGTAGGTGGCTGATGTAAAAATATTATCTTCTGGCTAGTTTCCAGTTGGGTGACTGATTGTGGTGGCTCTCAGTTTCATTACTGCAAGACAAATTGTTCAATATGTTTTAAATGTTCATGCAATCTGATAGACACAGAATGTGAATGTAGGCGCTTTCTCTTTGCACAGGATCAATATGTCTGCAGCTGAATCGCATCTCTGAAGTTAAATATTAACTTTTAATACAGCTTTAGAATCAGTTACTTCGGATTTTTTTTAAACTTTATTTCTAATGAAAAACAAGTTTGATACATGTTTGTTTCCAAACCATTCATCAGTCGCGATTCAGAAATCAAACATAAAATGGGATGTAAGCTTGATTTATGATCCAACAGCTTTCCTTTGAAAGAATCTGACCTGTCAAACCCCATTTTTTTGAGCAGAATATACCAGTTTGGGTTAACTCGGTCTGGGATAAGGTCCTTGACTCTTAAATGAGAAAGAAAAAAAAGGAAAAAGAAAAAAGAAAAGACAGCAATAGAAAAAAAAAAAGAGAGAAAGAAAATGCGGGGGAGAAGGGGGGAGAGAGGACGGGAGAAGTGCACCCATGCATCAGTAGATAATAATATCCAGGAGCTGAGATTCTTGCCAAGAGACTTGAGATTCGCTTATGCAAGAATAGGAATCTGAACACTCTGTTCCTTCTGTATGACAACCATGTTACTAACTACTACCTGGTGGGAAGAGGACTTTCTCTTTATTTTTTCAAACACATTCAAAAGAATTCTGGTTCTTTGCATACGGTACAGAATAGGAAGTGCTTTGAAAGCATGGATGTTTTTGTAGGACATGAAAATTATTGCCTTCCTACATCTATTCATAAAAGAGAAAAAAAGGTATTTAACTTGTGTAAGAGACCAGCTGTAGTTGTGAGTTTTGTAATTTTTGTTTGATTCTTGCTATTTAGTAAAAGTTTAGGGAGAAAATATTAAATTCTGGTTTTACTGTTCAATTCAGTAAATAACTGTGCCTCAATGTATCCATCTGAAAATTGTATTAATTTTGAATAGCCTGTTGCATGGTGGGTTGACCCAGTTAAGAAGCCACACCCCATGATTTGAAGAATACGAAACGGCTTATAGGGGATGCATAGGTCTACTTCAGAGTTTCTAAACTAAAAGAAAATTGCAGAAACTCTGTGCTGTCCATTAGTGTTGCTATCTGTGGAGAGCGTAAACTTAAAAGGGAGAGAGGCAGCTGGAGAAATTCCCACCTCTGCCTCAGTCCCCATGGATTAATTGCCAGGAAAACATACATACATTTGCAAGTTAAGAAATAGATAAAATAACAGACACTAAAGGTGTTGATTGACTGAGACCGTATTTCAAATCACCTTTGAAAATCTGATTTTTTAAGTATACCAAGTTATTAAGATTATTTTTCCTTGCCTATGTTACTCTCTATTCGCAAGCCTAAAACTCTGGAATGCAGAATACCCAGGGATGCTTTCACTTCTCCAGATGGGTGAAGGAGTTGGCCCTGAGAGATGTGATTGCTTGTGGTATAGACATACCTACAACAGTGTTAGGTTGGTGGGCATCAATAGGGAATGCAACACTGAAATACTGATATTTGCCCCAGTTTAGAGAGCTTAGAGTTGCACTGTCTTTTTAAGCGTTAGTTCTTGGCCACAAATACTGGTAACTGTCACTTTAAAATAAGTGTACAACACAGTTAACCTCTGGTGTATCTTTGTTTTAATGTTGATTAGAGTTTTTATGTGCTCCTGGATGATCGGACAGAGTGCACTCTCAGCAAAATGGGAGGAATGGGTGACAAAGTGGAGGGCAGGGCTGCTGTTTAGGGAGATCTCGACAAGTTGAAGAAAATCATGGGAGTCCATGATGTCCATGCAAATACAATGTCTTGCTCTAGGAGTGGAATAACCCCGAACAGCAGTGCAGAACCAGGCACTAAGTGAGTAGGAAAAAGCTTTGCAGGAAAGGTCCTGGCAGCCCAGGTGGACAGTAAGTTGAGCACGAGTTGACAAAGGCCAACTGCACAGCTCTTGGCAAGAATTTAGCTAGCAGGTCCAGGAGGGTGATACTTTACGTCTCTTTAGCATCTGTGAGGGCACCTCTGGAATGCTGTGTCAAATTTTGTGCTCCCTGGTTTACAAAAAGACATGGACACATTGGATTGAGTCTAGTGCAGGGCCACAAGGTGGTTGGGGGCTGGAACACTTGAGGTGGTGAAATCTCCATCCGCAGAGGTGTTCAAAACATGACTGGACAAGGTCCCGACAGCTGCTCTGTTTGACCTCCTTTGAACAGGAGGTTGGATCTCTCGGCCTCCTGAGGGTCCTTCCAGCCTACGTGCTCCTGTGATTCTGATACATCAGTTATGTGTCTTAATTTGTTACTTTCAGTAACGTTTTATCTGTTAAATTATCTGTTGACTCTCACAAGTTATGGGAAAACTAAATTGGGCACAAGTTTTATAATAACTTCATGCTGTTGTTGAAGGATGATTTATCTGCATATATTAACATCCTGTGCCTATTCACCTCAAAGTAGGAAGCCTCTTAATGACCTGAAATACAGGACCACAAAAGTAATGTCGATCTTTGCTTCAACTGAGAAAAGTACTGTTTTCTAATCTACTTATTTGCTGCATTCAGATTAGCTCCACCGGTTACTATATTTTTACTTACAATGAGAGAACTTTGTTTGCTCAGAGAGTTTCAAAACAGATTTAGAACAACAGTGACTCAGAAGACATTATCTGATGAATGGTAATTGAGTTGAGAATGACAGAACTGCAAAACTAAATTTAAATTCATAGTGGATGATGCTTAAGAAATGGCAAAGTGCAGATAAATTATGAGCCTTTACAGAGAAGTTAAGAAATGAGAATGACTAATTTTGCAGTTTAATAAAAAATGTATTTCAAATCCTTTTCCCTTCCACCCACTTTAGCCCCCAAGGAAAGAAAAAAAAGAGAAAAGAGACAGAGGGAGCTAAAAAGGAATTCAGATCAGTGTAAAGAAAAGTAACAACCTAGAGATGTTACCAAAAAGTCTTTCACAGCTGTGGCTCTCTCCAAAGTCTGTAGTGCAGAATGATTTCCTTAGAGAGTAGAAGCGGTTGTTGGAAGAATGACCTGGAGGAGTGTCTGTGGACCAAATCCAGTTCTTTCCCATCCCTGAAGAGATACTTTGATTCAGTCCTATATCTGATCGATCAACATCCCAGGCACCAATTGAGTGGGTTTATGCTCTGGTCAGATAAAAGAAAACTTCTGTAAAGCAGAAACATGGATCCATTCTGTAATTGCTGAAAAGCTGAAATTAATACTGTAGATTTTAAAGAGCATTGATAATTTTATCGAAGAGCAGAGGAAGCATAGTAAAGAGGATGCAACTAAACCTGTCCTGCAATTCAACTGACAGGAGATGAGTGTGTTTAGTAGATTAAACCCATAGATATGTGGATGTATGTGTGTCAGTAAGAAAGAGAACAGTGATTTTGACAAGTTGGAGGGAACAAATATTATAAAGTTATATCAAAATGTCAAATGTACTTTAAATCTCTGACAGCCCATAATCTGTGTTAAAGACTGAAGTATGAATTAATGTTGAAAAGCAAAATATCAAAATGTTCCAGATGACTGCAAAAGTTTCAGCTTTCTCATGAACATTTACTATCAATTTTAAAGAAAAAAAAAAAAATGTTCTCTTTTTCATATAGCATGTACGCATCTGTCAGACATCAGTAAAGAATACTCTTGCTAACAAGAACAAAAGTAGTAATAATCAATGTCACCTCTACAAATTAAGTATACAGACAGTGAACCTAGTAGAGTAGCTGCACTATTTAGCTGCATAGTTTGAACACGCTTTAGCAACCTTCAGAAGGGTTTTGACCACTACAAATCTCTTCCTATTGCACAGTTTGCTTAAGTCTACTAATATGCTTCCCAGGTAGATCAAAAGGGAGGAGGGAAGTCATCTTATTAGGAATCTTGACATTGTTTCACTGTATCCATCCCTTGTGTTTGAAAACTGAGCCTTTTTCTAGTACTCCACTTTCAAAAGTTACGGTGATGGTAATACTTTATAAAATAAAATTTTCATCAAATATTCAAAATTGGTTTACAGTAACTTAGTTTATATTATTTCTCTGTTAATGACTATATTTGATAGAAAGGTAATTAAATATTATAACAAACTATGAAATACTGGATAATATTTGTGAAAATACAAAATTGTAACATGTCAGTGCATTGGTTTTGTGAGGATTTAAAGAGATTACTTTTTTTAACACAAGTGCCTTCAATACCTTAACATGTGAAAGATTCCAAATTTTGGTGCTATGTTTACTCTCTAAGGAAAAACATTTACAGCTACTGAAGGCATAAACATTATTTAAACAAAAGAAAAACCAAACCATTCCTGAAAAAACAGGTATAAAATCAAGGCTTATTCGACCCAATAGTAATCAGAAAACTATATATGTGAATTTCTTTCTTTTCTAGCACCACTAACTGATAAACCACCAAAGCTTTTACACCCCTTGGAGAGTAAGCTAACAGTTCAGGAGACCCAGTTAGGTAAGTAGCAAACACACAATTTCTATTCAAATTGTATGAAGGTATTTGATGTGTTAATGTGTGATAGTAATGTGATGGCATGTTGACATTAATAATTTCATTGAAAAGGCATTAAACATACTTTGTTTGCATGCGGAGATGTATCATATACCATGTAGAAGATTGTTGTTCACAAAAAAATAGTTAGTAATTAATACTGAATACTAAGCCCTTGAATATTACTGATACTGGTTTTCACCTTTGCCGAAAGTCTATAGTTATAAGTGCACCTGAGCTTTTCTTTCTAAACTTCCCTTTTCTGTATATTGATACATATTTACTGTGGGTTCAGTGGGATTTTGTGGTTTAAATTGTACTTGCAAGACTTCTTTACTTTAGCAATTACTCACAGAATTGCAAAGGTGTTCTCTAAGTACAAATGTTGTGTTGGTCTAAAGCCATCCCGCAAACAGTGAGAAGTTAACATAATAGCATCTGATTTTTCTGGATGTATGAATATATATGTAAAGATGAATGGAGAGAAACTGATGCATGAAGAAACCATTTTGTTTCACTTTTTCTAGCCTAGAGGATGGTGGGTATGTTTTGGCACTTTGGTCTCCTACTGCCATACAGGTAATTAAGGCTCCAAAGCTAAGTGCATGAGTTACTACAGTTTGCAGGCTGTAACAATCCATCTCCTTTGTGGATTGACACAGAGGGCAGCTTGTAAGAAACACACGGTGCTTAGTAGCTTACATGGGAATTATACTTTGGTGTGAGAACAGTAACCTATTGATAGATCTTCTAGCATGTTAGCTACAGAAACAAATGGAAACAAATCTGGTGGTTGTCTAAATCTCTTAGAAAAAAAAAATAAAAAGAAATAACGCAAGCAAAACTCAGTACATTCTGCAGCACACCACCAGAAAAAACAGAAGGCTTGCAAATTAATTCTGACAGGCATTGGCAGAACATTTTCTGGTGCTTGCCAGCTTATGGCTAATAGTGGCCGGAGAATAATTCATCTTTGTTTTGATACTCATAAAATATTACTTAAAACGATTCATGGTCTTCAGGTAATATTCTGAGATGCTGATATACATGTTTTCAGAAACAATTATATAGAAGAGGGGAGATGTAATGTATTTCCTTCTAGAGCTACTCTCTGTTGTTCTGAACGTATTGTTTCTGACATACCAACTCAGAAAACTTCCTATATAACACTCCTGGGTGATTTTACCTTTTCATCTAAACACCAGCCTAGGGAACAGAAAACAAAGTGACTCCACACATTTTTCTCCTAGCTAATTTTGCTTACTGAGAAATTTTTGATGAAAAAAACAAAAGGCAGAACCATCTGGGGCTTTGAAGTTGTCTTGCTAAATATACTGTATGGGTGAGACTATTTCAATAAAAGTATAATTATTAATGGCTAGCTAGAGGCTTTTATCTATGTTTCTTAGAATTAATCGTATCTTTGATTTCTCATAGTTCTAAGAAACAGGTTAAATAATTTGGGAAGTGCTGGGTTTGGAAAAGATAATTTTTAGAAAACTAAATAGCTATTGATGAATATGAAAGAGTTAATTTGAAAATGTCACTTTCAGACATGGATGGGGAAGCCTGACTGTAAATGAATGTGAAGCTACAATACTTAGCCTTGTATCAAGAAGCTGCAATAATATATTAATTTGTTGTTTAAAAGCTTGTGAAAACTGGAGCAGATCAAAAAATCCAGTAGTTTCCTGACACAAAAATTACATTGTTCCACTCTGAGATTTAATGTCTGGGTCCTGCTGGATAACATTTGAAAGGTCTATGTTTCACTTTCACTGAGGAAAGCTAGCGTTCATTTCAGGGGACCAGTTCATACCCTGCAACAAATGCAAAATATTTTAATGTTGGAATAGTGCTGAGATTCACTTTGTCAAACCTTAGATAGTTACCTAGAGCCAGCAGCCTCCTACCCACCTGAGGCTTGGGGTGACCACATGTTGTAGACTGGTCTAGACACTGCCAGAAAACATGTTAGTCCTCCAGCATGTGTTTGGGATGGTGTGTTTGTCCCTTATTTGGAACATAAACATATTGCCAGAAGGGGGAGAAGTGGAATGGATGGCACAGAAAAGGGAGAGCAAAGAACTAGGAGGTAGTCGGGATTTCGTTAACAAGTCACCGGGCGGTGCGGTGGGGAGCTGGGGCCATCCCCACTCTCCCCCTGTGTTTCTGTGCTTTCTCACCTCGCCGTCCTCCGCCTTGAGTTGGAAACAAGCAGGTTGCAAGTGTCAGAGCATGCTCTGGGGGTGCACGCCTAATTTAGAGGGATGCGTGTGCTTCTGCAGGTGGGCATGGTGTGCTGAAATGTCAGTAGTGATGGTTCACCTCAAAATCTTCTCTTGCTGGGCACATTTTTCAGGAAGCCCTCAGTAAGCCCAGGGAGTTTGCTGCTGAATGCGCTACTGGCGTTCAGTTCTTATACCGGGCACCTCCATGCCGTGTCTAAATCAAGGTGGGAAGACTCCAGGCCTATCTCTTTCATTTGGCTCCAGCACTGCTGAGTGACAGAGATATCTGACATTTATTTCTGAGATATATTGGTCTTTTCTATACACCAGCGATTAAAATTAATGTCATGGGACCAGAGACCTGTTGTATTATTGTATTGCATGGCTTTGTGAAACAGCATCAGACCAAAAGGTGACTGCACATTAGGGAAGGAGTTTCTCTATGGGGTGACTGATACAGTGTTATGGCATAAGCTGACAACTGCAGTTTGACTTGCTATGGAAAGAAACCAGAGCTGGAGAACCTGCACACCTCAGTCCTTTGAATCTGCAGGCTCCCATCATGCTCACGCTCTCCGCAGTCAGTTGTGGAGAAGGTGCCCCGCTCTTCACCTGATGTTTGGGAGAGTGTTAGCATGGCTGCCCTGCAGTCGGCAACCTTAAAGAGTCACAGGAATCTGGAGACCTCGTCTGAAATATCTTTTTATTACACGGAATAGTAACTAGAAAAGCACAAGATGGAAGCACAGGATAGAAATTGAAGGAGAAATTCGTTTCTCAAAGGCTTTTCTTAAAAGGCAGCATGAGACATCCAAAGCATAAACCAGACAAATCCTCGATGAGGAAAGAAAGATTGGTTCCCAACTTATCCTGTTCTGCATTTAATGGTTTTTTGTTTGTAACTTCACTTCCAATTTTGTAATCAATAACTTAATCCTGTTGCAAGGGTAAAAATACTGTTTACTTTTTTAGCTTTTCTTTTCCCCTTAAAAGGGTTCTTGGGTAGCTGTGGTGACCTCAATATAAATTGCTTCTCTGGAAACAATGACTCCAGATAAAATATTATGTCAAATACAGACTTTGAAAGTCTGCAGCCTGCAAGAAACTTGGAGCTGTAAGGAGAGGAGGAGTGTTTCCCCCCCAGCTCTGAGCCACGCTGGGGTCTGGCAGCAACACATGCCAGGGAGGGGAGAAAGGCAGGCAGTGAATGGGAGGCAAGGCACAGTTAATGAAGAACAACATCATGGCTCAAGGAACTGCATCCCACAATATTCTTCCTCTTACTGTTGACACTAACAAAATCAAATGAACAAATCCCTGCTAATATAAAAAACTCCTTGTAATAGTAGTGAAAATACAAACCTTTTGTTCAAACCTGTTCAGAATTAATTAACATTGTTTCTTACATATGAAAAATCCTAAAACTTCAGATAACTGTATTTTTAATTCTAGATTCATGTAGATGTTATACATTTATGATATAAATGTATCATATCCATGATACCTATATTTATTAAAAAAATTAGGTTCTGTTTTTCTATATTGGTAAATTCTGAATCTTTTCAGTTTCACCTGTCTTTCAGGTAACATTGTTTTTCCCACCAGCACTGTCAAATATCTGTCCTTCTCAAGAAAACAGGAAGAATAATTTTAGTCTGACTTGAGAAAATCTGATTTTAGCATCCAGTCGGTCCATCTTCATGTTACTAAGGAAGACAGGTGTGTCTCCACAACAGGCAGTAATGCATCCAAATTTAAAAAGACACAATACACACAATAATTATTTTAAACACCTCACAAGCTAGTTAGCCTGTGTCCTCCCCATTTTTCAGTGTGTTTCCTGGTTCTGCATAAGGCTATAATTTGAAATGCCAAAATTCACCTAGTAAAATAAAGCAATTGTTGAATTATTTTTAACTAGGCTTGATGTTTGAGAAAAGAAAAAAGGAATAAAGGATTTCCAGCGCTATATGAATGGACCTAAAAGATAAGTTTGGACAGGCAGCTAAACACTTTCTCTGTCATCTGAATGAAATGAGTGTTCCTAAGTTTCATCCCACGCTAAAGAATTACCCTTGTGACTAAAAATGCAGTGAATGTTTTTCCTATTTGTTTTTAGGACATTATTTCAATAAAATTAAATTGACTATTAAGTAATGAATTGGAGCTTGCTTCTTTCTTCCCCTTCCCCACACATATTCAAGGAAAAATGTCACTAAACCTACTTTTAATGTATTGTTTCTAAAGTAACAGTACAAAGAAGTTCCAGAGGTAAATCATCAGGGAGAAGAGAATGCTACTTCATTTATAGGACTGTGTTGTTATAAAAATCTTCCACACAAATTAGTCTTCTTAATGATAAAAAGCTCTCCTTAACTAGCTTAATCAGTAGCTGTATAAATAAATTAACTAAACTGATAGGAAATAACTAGTAATCTGTACCTCCTTTCAGGATGAAAATGAAAATGAACTAATATCTAAAATTATAAATTTTTATCTCTACGTATTTCATCTAAACACTATATTCACACTGTAACAGGAGCAGAATTTGTTTCATTATGAGAAATGAAAAATATTTTTCTTTCTTTTTTTGTTTGTTTTGTTTTCCTTTGTCAAGTGGTAGTCAATGTCAAAACAGATACTTTACCATAGATACAGTATCCAAGGTGCCATTTTTAGTTTCCCAATGCTTTGGAAAGGTCAGGTATTTTAAAAAGCTTATAAACGCAAATACCTCCGGTCATGTAAGTACTCAAATCAATGAGATTAGTCAGTGTCTTTGAAAGACTTTTCTAAGAGCATTGGTACCTGTTACAATTGCCTGCCTGCTGTTCGAGTTTTATGAATACATGCATCTTTCTTCAGGGTTGTTTTATTTGGGGAGTTCCTTGTATCGGTCTCTCCTCGAGGAAAGGAGAACAGGGTAGGTAGAAAATGGAGTTTGGTTCCCAGGGCAATCTGAGCCAGCCCACCACCCGTTCAAGAGAGAAGGGACTGTACAACCTCATGCTTTTACAAAAGAGATAAGTCTGGGGAGGAGGCAAATTTTGCTGTTTGCTGCAGTCTCTGGACATGCAAACCCCTTGGGGTTTTTTTGTTTTCTGTTGAAAATGCTTCTAACACAGTCACCACGAAAGAGGAAGTTACCAAAAACATAAAAATCCATTTAGAGTCAGAAGCACAAAAACCATTTAGATGTTTAACTTTGTTGCTGTCAATACCTTTGTGTTCCTGCTATTTATATATTATGAAGAGTGTTCACTTTGTCCAGCTTGAGACCTCCAGTTCAAATAGGTTCTTGAATTAGTCAGTGGAGCCTCTCGAGCACACACAATTTCACCGGGCAGCTAGGTTAGCCATTAATGGAGTGGTGTTTCATGCTTGCTTTAGTGTGGTGTAAGTCTGCACTGCTCTGACACCTGCCCCCTGCCCCTCTCCTCTTCTTTCAGCCAGCTTCAGCACTCATGCTCACAGCGTTTGTGAGATGGCTGAAAAGCGATCCGAAAGGAAAGAAAACCAATTTAAGCTAGAGGGCTCGCTACGCTGATGGTGACATGAGTGCAACAAACCCTAATGCCAAGACATGGTGAGAGTGGGAGTGCATAGCCAGGGAGGAGAGTGGGGAGAAGACAGCATAAAGGTGTGCTGGCTCAAAGTGGTTATGAAACATCATCTTAAGTCAATACTTGATTACAGCAGGCTCCCCATAAGATCGATACAGCTCAAAAGACACCTTTGTGGCATAAATCATATCACATCAGAGTGAAACTGCTCTGCAGCTATTTGTGTCTTCCCATCAAGGTGGCTTTTGTCTGGGCTGTGGCACACTGACCGCTTGCTCTATTTGCTGTACAGGATTTTAGACTCTTTGTGCAGACATCTAGGACAACATATCTGAAGTTGGAGTGTGTCAGTATCTTCCTTCATGATGCATATACACAGCAGGTGAATGGCAAGCTTTCAAAAATATTTAAAATAGAGCTTTCAGAAACATTTTACATTGGACCATGTAACACCATGAATTTTTTAACAGGAAATGTCATAGGTATGGTATATCATAGAAGTTTATAGCCCAGGGCTTCTAATGTGTTTGTATTTTTGACTGTTAAATTCATTGAAATATAGCTTCATAAACTGAGATGTGTTAATGATTTACCATGACCAAACACAAGAGATAATGCCATCATTATTTTGATGTTGTTTAAAGCTATACATGAATCACACTGTTGCTTAATTGGCTATCTGGTATCCAGTTACAGAAACTTGAGAGCAAGGAATATGTTTTACTGTGATGAAAGAAAAAAATATATTAGTCATATCAACTCTTTAATTGGACATTCAGTTAATTTTGTTTATCTGTTGTTCTTGCTTCATCTCCTTTGTACTCATTTATATGAGTAAAAAGCGTACTGGTTGATGGTTCTTGGTTTTCAGCAGAAGTATACATGGTAAATTCGTGATACTGAGAAAAACATAACAAATATTTTTAAAGGTTGATTTTAGTCATACAGCTGATCAAACTTCAAAGACAATTTTAATTTTAGCAGATGATATTTTCATTGGTAGATTTTCAGTCTTTTAATATTGTCATGTCAGAAGATTTATTTTTCACACATTTTTTAGTTGTTCCTCTTAAGTGGCATGAAAAAAATACTTGATTGTTCCTGCCTTTGAAATATTGCGTTGTTATAAAAAAATATACTGACTGTAATTCAACCTGTACAAGTAACGTTATTGACTCTACTTTATCTGTGCAATACACTGAAAAGGTGTGGTATGTCTAATCTTAGGATTGTGGGATATCTTATTTTTACTTTGGTCTGACTTTATGTTGTAGGCAATCATCAATGAAAATGGTTCCAAATTAATAATTTTTAAAGCAAATCATGTTGCTTTTGAAATTCATCCTTTTTTTTTTTTTTTCTTTACACTGGAAACGAGAATTTTATGTGAGAATAGTGACCTGCTGCGGTCCGTGTCATACGTGCTAAAGTACCAAACCCCCACCCTCACTGCATTCTGCGAGTGTCTGCACACATCCTTTTTCTCAACTCCATTTTGCTTAAGCTTTTTATGTAATTAGAAGTAGAGTTCCAGCCTGAAGTAGATCAGAAGAGAAGACTGTACCAAGTCAGTATCTCTCAGAGCTTGAGCATCTCCTCCTTTGAACTTTGCACGTCATTTAGACGTGTTATTGTGGCAAGATGGTGTCACTGATCGATCTATCACCTACTACTCCGCAGTATCCCTGCCCCATCTCCTGTTTTGCTCTGTGGCAATCTGTTAGCAAGCGTGGGTGTGGACCAGCTCCTCAAAGCTGTCACAATATCCCAAGGCATGAAATGTAATTCATGAATTTTTGTGTCCTAAATTCAGTATGCTTTGTTCAGAATTAGCCTAATGGATGAGGGGATCCAGGCGGGCTTTTTGGCGCTGGGCGGACATTTCCCTACTGAGGCTGTGTCTGGAGGCAGCTCTGAACTGCCACAGGGGAGAAGACTCCACTGGGTCTAAGCACGGCTTAAATAAAGGTCATCTTAATCTGGGGACTGGATTACCCTTCAGATGGCAGCCCATGCTTTAGGGTTGAAATGAGTCTAACTCTTCTTGGAAAGGAGAGAATTTAAAGCAGCCTGTTTCTAGGTCTGTATTCAGCGTGTCTGAGCTTTTCAAGGAGTTGTCTAAATTCTCAGGACAGTAGAGTTTTTCAGGCAGATGGAGAAGAGCATGGAAAGACAAAGCTGAGCGAGACTGCGGACCAGTCTAATGCACTATAGGAAAAGCCTTAACTACCAGACTGCTGACAGTGGTGGTTAGCGAGTGTAAGATTCCTTGATAACTGTGGTCCCAGGTAGGTGTAGGTAAGGGATATGCCAAAGAGATTTGGGAGGGGAGCCGATTCCACTGCGGTACGAGTGCCTGGGCTGTTAGGTGCTACTTCTACAACTCCTCAACCCACATACACAGAGAAAAGTGTTGGACTGCCAGTAGCAGTTTACAAGCAAGCCACAGATGAAAAGAAGGACTTTACTAGTTAGAGGTGACTGAAGATGGAAACTGTGGTGCCTGTATAATTGCTGGTTATTTCCGAGTCACTTAATTGGGATCTCAAGAGTGACTGAGTTGTGGGTGAGCTGAGCTTCAGTAATTGAACCCTCACAGCATTTCCTGAAATACCTATTCAGTGCACTGTAAATGCAAGGTAAAGCATTGCTGAAGTTTAAGATAGCAGGATTTTCTTTGCTTTTCTAATGGGTAACAGTACACATTATCACTTACTGTGGCATAGAAGATGTTATGCAATTCCTTAAACTGTGATAACATATTTGTGAGTTAAAGAACAATGCTCAATCCTTACTAAATTATCTGTCTGAAGTCTATTTTGTCTATTTTCATCTAATGTAACAGCTCCTTCACAATTAGTAGTGATAACTTAGTTGAAATGACTGACTAGACCATTTTAATTCTGTTGGAAAGCACAGAATTTTAAGTGCACGCATACTGCTGTTTGCATCAAAAGTACGTCAGAAGTTATATTCTATTTCGAAACCTCGAAACCTTTTTCGTACTCACTTCTGTTACCTGCTAGCAGTACAGCCATTTATCATACACAAATGCCATTTTGAGGAAGTTCCATTTTTTTTCTTAGCTCTTGTTAAAGCAGGGGTATAACTTTAAGTCTTTCTGTCTTATAAATGCATTCAATAAAGGAGTCTGTTTATGTGCATTTTTTAATACCTTTGCATACAGAAAGTTAACTTATGTGTCAGATTTGAAGGGTATATTTCCATACATTAAACATTTGCAATTTACCTATTGCCAAATGCATTAGATATCATACAGGTAAATATGTGTACAGAAATGTACTTTGTTTATGAAAGTACAACATGATATTGTATTTGAACTAAGATTTGGGGTTTGTTTTCTAATTAGAAAAACTACTAATCAAATATAATAATCTAAAAATTATTACCAACTGTTTTTGCAGGTCACATTTTGCAGCACTGAAATATACTCAGCTAGGTCAGAAGACAAAAGTAACAAAATGTGAACAAAAGTAAAACTGATTTTTTTTGTTATTATTTTACGGTTCAACCAAGGGAAATGTAAAACTATGCAGTCTAAATAATGAAAAGTCAACATGATATGTAAGTATCATCAGTTTTATTCCCTAGTAAATTCTATACATATAAAGAATACTTTTTATTTTTTTATGAAGGATATAGAATATATATATTGTTTTAAAGCCAGCAGTCTCCCTTTAAATGTAGATTTTTAAAGGGAAAAAGTTGGATTATGGCATCCACTTGTTGTCCGTGTAGATTACAGGCACAAGTAGGACAGATTACAGTAACTGTAGATTTTATAGGTTGCATAGAGTAGCAATAAATCCA
>NW_009634063.1:0-37898 GCF_000690535.1 Cariama cristata
TTCTAACCACTCCTCCCTCAGCCTGTAACACTGTAGCTGAAAAATGTAAAACTGGGTTTAGAGATGAAAAATTAAAGAAGAAATTTTGTTTGATATACTTGGCTGAATGTTATGTTTTGAATTTTTAATTAACTTTTTCAAGGTTTCAAGTTTTCTTTCATATTCAAGATGGGGATTGTTTTGAGTTTGAGTTTTGTGTTCAGTTTTGTGGGGTTTTTTAACATCAAAAACTCTGTTTGAACAAGAAAATTATCTGTGAATCTATAGAGCTAAGGTGACATACAATATTCCAGACAGAACACTGTCTGTTATGCTGGTGTCCTGGCTTATCCTGACTTCTGTTTAGTTTGCCTGGAGGTTTAAATGAATTCAGAACAGTTCTTACAGGCAAGTCCTTGTTCTCAGGAAATCCATGACTTTAAGCACCACATGCTAAAACACATTTCAAACATTTGCATCCACACATAACTAATATCTACCATTTTGCTGTCTCTTTACCAAATCCTTGATAAACCTATGCATATTTTTATCTCATCAGGGTAATTACACAGAAAATATTGGATATATTTTTTTTTAATAGAATTATTTTTTTCTAACACTTAATGTGAACTTATTCAATGAATGGCTTTCTGTAAAATTTCCCAAATACAGGTAACTTTGCTGGGACTCACAAACTGGAATGCTGACTCAGACTTTCAGTAACTTAATTGCCACACTTTTAATTGTAGAGCAGGTAATATAGTTATGGACTGCATTCTCATCCACAACTGCTTTGTGGTTGTATTAACTGTGTAGAGGGATGTTCTTTCTCTTTAAGCAAAATTTTTCAGAGCAGTTTCAAAGCCTTTATAGACAAGACTGCAATACAGTAAAGCTTACAACCAAAAGCTAGATAGGTATTTGGAACCCACAGTTTCTGTTTATATATATACTTACTTCTGACCTTTTCAAGGTAAACTGAAACAATCTTCATCAAATGAAAAGTCTGAAAACTGTTCTATATTTTGCTTTTAATACCACAAAGAGAATACTAAGAAATATGAGCACAATTCAGTTCTAATAATTAGGTTCACTACATATTTACAACATAAATGGATGACTTCTGTGGCTTTTACCCTTTTGACTCTGTGTTTCTTTTTATATAAACATAACTACATGTATGTTTACTGCTTTGATGACATTTTACTTAAATATGAAACTCAGAGAGAGAAACTGGTAGGTTATTTACCAGTTTGTATACAATAAAGAAATATTTCTGTTAAAATTTAAGTTCACTTAATTTTGATGTTCCTGTTGTTGGTAATATCTGTATAAGACTAAACTCGAAGAAAATGAGCTATGGTAAATCACTACATTAAAAAATGTCTTTTTTATGCCATGCAGATTCATGGTTCACGAACCCTTACATTTTCAAATTCATCAAAATTCAAGAAACAATCTCATTTCTCCAGTATTTATGTTTTCCAGCCATGAATTTGAAGTAAATTTATTTTTCTGGTGGCTATCAACTCTTTGCTCAAGTTAGTATTTTTTAAGGAACTAATAGATGTGCAAAATATTTTTCAGTTTGTCCCAGAATTTAAGCTATAATCAAGACTGCAGCTTCTTTCTGGGAATGGATGGGAATGGTTTTCCCAGTAACTGGAATTCTTCAAGTAAGCATAAGCATACATTTATCTCTGGGAATAATGTGCTTCCACATAATATAATTCAAGAACTGAGACCCTTAATTGCCATTGAATCAAAGTTCCCCATGTTAACCTGTAGTATACTATCATTTTAATCATATTATAAAAATTACCAATAAATAGGAGAATTATGGAATAGTAGTATCCATTTAAAATACTCTTCATTGGACTTAGAGAGAGTAACAGGGGCAATGTTTCTTCTTGAATCTGCATTTTTTCTAGTGTGTCACATAATTAATTTAAAACAGAACAGCAAGTTTCTTTGAAGCAGTAGGTTTTAAAGGGCTTCTGCTGAAGTGCTGTTTGGTACTTCTGTTTGATAAGAACTGGATACCTCAGAATAGAGACTACAGAAGCATAAATCTTTGTTTCCCTGAACTGGCCCTCCACTTCCAAGTGCCACCTCTCCCGGGTCAGAGTGGAGAAGGTCTACCCGTGTCCTGAACATTGTGTTGCAGCCCATGTTATTTGTTCCTAACAGGGAAACTTATTTACTAGCTTCAGGACTTGAACCTACACGGAAGGTTTTTCTAGTGTTCCAGAAATCTTATGTCCACCCAGTGCAAAACTGACTGAGAAAGGGAAAAACAATCACTGCAGAAACAGTCACGACAAAAAGCAATCTGCTGCAGGTTCTCTAAATATCACAAAGCAAAACAAGTAGCTGAAGTCCAAATAGACAAGCTCATCTGGGTCTTCATAATACAACTATTATATGTCACAGAGGCAACTATATATCGTGGCAAGGACTGCATCCTTTTCCTATCACTACAAATATATTTAGCACTCTTCCTGAGGGAAAATTGTGTTAAATTTGAGATTAATGTAAAGGGAGGTCTAACTGACAAACTTTTAATGTGTATTTTCTTATAACATAGATGCTTATAGCATATCCATTAGCTGACAGTGAAACAGATCTCAGTAAATAGCATCTTTCCCTGTGTGGCAGGAGAAGAGGAGAGGGAATAAGGGGGCAGCAATGAAGGTTTTCCAACTTCTTCATACCATGTATTGGCTCACCAATGAGAAGTTCTCCATCTACTGCGTGAACTGTGGAGGCTATTGCCTCTTCTGACACTTGTGTCTCTTAGAGTGGTACTACATTCAAAGAAACATTATCCACATTTCAGACACCCCTTATAAGACTTGAAAACCCACCTCCAAAGCTCTCACAGTCCTCCACTGATTTATTTTCTCTGCTACTCTGTCCCCAGACCCTAGGCTTCAGTGTTGTTTCTTACTCAGTGAGAAGAAATGAGGCTTCAAAATCCCCAATTTCTCCAGTCCCCCCAGCTCACAGAGTCCTAATGGAAGGAAGACTGAAACACTTTTAATTGCTGTAGTTTGAAAACTTTAAAAATAGGTTATTATGGTGAAGCAAAAATGCCAGGAAGTTGATAACCTACATGCTAAGTCTCAACCCAGCGTGAATCAAAATGACAGTTATGAAGTCTTGGAAAATGGCAATTGTAATGAAAATGTCTACTGACCCTTGACTAATAGTGTCAGCAACCCAACAGTGCTCAATTATTAAAATCAACACGTGTCCTGCATTGACAGCCTGGTATTTTGAAACTGCAAAGTTCTGGTGAAGAAGAGGAAAAAATAAATAGTAGTAGCAAACCTCCCTTCTTATCTGCTCTCTCTTTTTGCTGTTTCCCTTCCACAGCAGAGTTAGAAAAGTCAGCATGACTATGTTTTCCAGGAATTTGTTAAGAATTAGTGTTTCCCCTAACAAACAAAACACAAACTGCAACAGCTAAAAACAATGAGGATGTATTTGTGCAGCCTCTACCTTAGAAAGGGAGGGCATGCTGTTGCGCAATGTGTTGAACTCTGTAATAATAATGTAGCCATAGGATCATAGCAAAATTCAGGTTGATAGGGACAGAAGAAGGTCATTAGTCCAGCCTCCAAGGACATAAATTGCACCTTTTTAGTCTGGTGTTTAAGTTCTTCAGGAGAAGCTGTCTTTATTTCCGGTGCTACTAGGAATGTGATCAGGTAGGAAAAAAGCTTGTCCTGTGACAAAACTGGCAGATGTCAATTAGCTTCAGAAACTGCTGTATGTGGTGCCACAGACTTCAGTCTCATTCTTCTGCCAGAATGATATTTCCTCTTTTTACTCTCCCACTTTTGTTTAAGTGTTCTTCTCCCCACTCCCACTTTATTTAAATAGTAATGGTGGCAGAATCCTACTGGAAAACTGTTAAGGTGAGAGCACAGGCAGATCTGAGAAACTGGTATCAGCATTCCTGAGCAGCTAACTAAAATGCTTACAAAGTAATCGAGAAATGCTCAGTTATCTGCTCTAAGGGATAAACTGTGTTAAGCAGGATGTGTAGACCTCTCTTTACACTTAACGTGAAATAGTTAAAAGAGAAACTCATGTTATATTTTCAATATGGGACATTTAAGCACATTGAAAAAAAGTATGTGTTGAGTAAAATAAGATATGTGCTCATACAGATCTTCATATTTTATTGATACAGCTCTTTCATTCCTGGTAATTTATACACATGTGTTTATAAATAAATATTTATTCATATGTTTGTGTGCGTACATGCATCTGTACTTACATGATGACAGAACTCCAAGAGCATTGGAAAATGTTAAGACGGATGTTAGGAATGCTCTAAATCAGAACAAGAAGTCTCATCTGATAACATTGCTCACCTATTAGCAAAACACTGGAAAAAGTTGGCCCTATCAATGTGAAGTCATGCTCAGCCTGATCTGGTTCCTCCTTGCCAAGGGATCTTCAAGCATTTACTGAGACAGATGTGGAAGTTCTGGATCCAGTGTGAGAGCAACAGAGCTCTGTGTGGGTGTTAAGGCCAGCGTCTATCCAAGAAGCACCAAGCAGTTGCACTTGGGCAGCAGTTGTGAGAACACTCTTCTGCCTTGAACAAAGGAAGAGGCCAGCAGTGTTAGCGTCCCCTAAAGCAGGAGGCACCTTCTAGAGCAAGTGCATTTGGGAGGTGACCACCCTAACACCAGCTCTGAACTATAGGTATTCCCATTTCTGATCATTTCTCTTTTAGGTTCCAGTCCTCAAAAACTGTGTCACTAGTTTAACCTAAATATATTATTTGACCCAATGAGGATGATGAAAAATCAAACTAAAATAAAATTCCTGCAGGCTTGAGGTATATGTGGCAAATGAAATGCCAGCTCTGTTCAACCCTTATTCTGTTATGATATGGCTTCTTCAGGATAGTAATTTGAGGATGAAACCTGCATGGTCACTAACCCTCCTCCAGTTTGTTTTGCTTTGATGGAAACCTGGCAGCGTTTCACCCAGATCATCCAGTGGCACCCTGGGCTTGGTGATCAGAGAATCAAATTGCATAGATTCTCAGTTCTGCAGAGAACAGTTATCTTGCAGTACAGACACAACTCTTGAAACCTAGGCTCAATAAAGTGTCTTTTTGGAGTTATAAAAGTCTTCTTAGAAAAGTGGACTTCAAAGCCTAAGTCGTGTAGAAGCTTATAAAAATGCCAGTATAGATTTAGGAAAGTGTTACTAACACTCTTCTGTGTCTTTTTGCTTCTCTTCTAAAGTAGAACATTCAAAATTCCCTTGTAATTTTGCCAGTAATTTTTTAAATATTCTTCTGCATTTAGAATCTTGAATATTAATCTGAATAAGTAAAAGATGTGAAATGTGAAACATAATAACAATCATTTTCTGATATAAGGAAAATTTATTCATGTTTTATGCCATTAGAACATGTGTAAACTTCTTTGTTGGTAAAGAAAATCAGAAATATTTTATGCCATATTGAGTACAAAAGAATATATTGTGAGAAATATTGTAACTACTATAAAACTGCAGATAAATTGCCACTACAGCTCACAGATGCTTTTTTACACTACCTGTACTCTCCTTACACATGGTAATGCACCGAGGTCTTATTTACTTCTGTTCTTACCCCTCAGAACACAGCATGACTTTTCAGCAATGGGCTTTTTGGTGAAGTGAACGCTCTAGCAGTGACTTCTGTTTTAATAAAGATTGGACTTCTATTTTTAAACTTGTGCTCAATCTAATACTATAATCTGCATTCCCTATAGATGGAAATAAACAAGTATTGCAATGAATATAGCTATCAAAGTCTATTAATTCCAGTCTGAGACTTTCTTCTTATTGAAAGGTCATGGGATAGAGCAACATATAAAAGTGAAAGAAAATCACTTTATCTTGCTTTAGCATTCATTTTAATATGTTATTGATAACCTGTCTGGAATAGCAACATAGTAGAGAGCAAGTATCTCCCCTTCTATTTTGTTTTAGGATGGGTATTAAAAGACTCAAAGCATAAAGTGCTAAATTTACTGGGTTTGTAGCTCCTCTGACTTCAGTGTTTTAGTCCACTGCTGAATTTGGTTCATTTGGAAAGCTTTGTGATTTGTCACCGTAGAGCTGAATCTCCTTTTTTAAACATTCTCCTACAGCTGACATGCATGCTAAGTAATACAGCTGCAGCCATCTGTAAAAGCTTGGAATTAATTTTCCTCTTTATTGCTGCAGCTTATTTCATTCCGCCTTTCCCTTTATATTTATAATACAGAAAAATTTCTCATTCCTTGAGAAAGCATTGCAGTTAGTTTCCTTCCTTTTTATATTACTTGTCAGTAAAGTAATCAATGCAACTGTTATCATCGTTACACACACTAACTACAGTATGAACATTGTCAGAAAAAATTTACTGAAATGGTAAATTAAATCAAGACATAAAACAAATCTTTTCTGTTTTGCTGATGAAAATCTGAGCCTAGAAAATAAAAATGAAAGAGGCAGAACTTTACTGATCAGTATGTGGAGTAAAGGGATGAGCAAGAAAAACAAGCTAAGGAAAATGAAATTTGCTACGTAGCAAAAGCAGAAGTCTTTGGGAAAAAAATGCATCTTTTTTGTTACCCTACTAAGTTTTAAACTGCATGTGTGACTACTGGGCAAAACTCATCTTTTCAAAGGAAAAAGCCACAGATGGGAAACAGTTATGTTAAAGAAAGCTGTGAAAAAACAATGGGGAAAATGTGAGGTTTTTTGGTTTTGTTTTTAAATCCTAACTTAGGACTAAAACATCCATGCTGAAAATGGCACTTCCCCCAAGTTTCAAAATAAGAATACACCTAGAACAGAGAATGGGCTTAGGTTTAAAGTTAAAAGCTTTTTTTCTAAATCAAACATTTCATCTTCGTTGTACTTACATTACTGTGGTGGCTAAGTGGAGGGATCATCTGTGGATCAAGTTGTATTTTTAAGATCACATTCACCACCCAACAGAATTCCATGTAGAAGTCTTCCCTATGTATATATACACACATACGTGTATCAGTGCCTATATGTGTGTATTTTCTAATACCCATTTCACGGGGAGATGACTGTCAGTCACCTGACTGATGCTATATTCTCCTTCTGCTCCAACACTCTTGCATCTTCTACTTGGCAGAAGACAAAGAGGAACGATAAGAATCGCTGAGACTGTGCTTGATGACAATTGCTATTTATCTTAGCTGTTCATATTCCTCTAGTCTTCATAGCATCCTTTATTGTACTTTGCTATATCAGCCTTATGAGGTAAAGGGTACGTCTGTGGACATTTAGGCTCTTTACTTAGCATGCTGGCATCACTGAATCCCATTATTTAGGTGAATAATTCTTGCTTGTCATTGTATAGGGAGACTTGGACTAGAATTACCTCCAAAACTAGAAGAATGGTATCTAAAATGTGAGTGTTGCTGTGATGTTTATGTGTGAGTCCTAAATGAACTCACACATGAAGTCTTTAACAAAGCAAGGAACTGAGTCAACTCTTTTCATTCTGTGTCTCTACCTCATCTCCATTTCTATGGACATATCCTTGCAGGCTCATGCAGGCTCCTCGGCAGCATGCAATACAGGCATTGCCCTCCCCATTGCTGTACATGCTCCGTTAAGTAAGCATTACCCTTTCTGTGCCCAGACCTGAAAGAAGGTATTTTCTGTAACACAACATATTTCCTTATCAGATTTAAACTTCATAATAGTTTAGTATTTAAACTTCGGTCTGCTGGAAGAAGGAAGTGTTTTGTTGGGGTAGACCTTCAGAAGTATGTCTAAACTGTTCTTCCTTTCTGTGTTATGTGGAGAAGTATTCTCATTTCATTCTCTACCTAATGTTTTTTACACAACCAAGAGCGAGTGAATTACTGGTGACTGCATTTTCCGGAGCAAATACATCTGCTGCTTGATGCAGCATTGTAAATAATGAATCTATTGAACAAGTTTACACCTTGCCCTTCAAAGGAGGATGAAAATCATCTCTAGATTTTAATGCAGAAATATGTCAGAGTGTTTCCAGTGAAATAAAAGGCCATTCTTTTTATTTAGTATAACCACCTTACAAGTGAAATCTATACAGGTGCTAAGAAATCTGAAATTAAATATTTCTTCATTAATACTATCATTGCTATATATATCACTGCACTTGCTGTACCCCTGGTGTTGTGGTAAGACTGTTTGGGGAGGTAGGGAAAAATGCCATGAATGGGATCAATAAATTGGACCAGGACAAAAGCAAAAAAAAACTATATAATCCAGTGCTCCCATTGATGTCCTCATATCATGGAATCCCGTTCAGTTCAGCGTGCTGCCCCCAGATAGTCCTTGGCACAAGTGAGGTGCTGGGGTTTGGCCCTCATGACAAAGGAAGTCAGAGACTGATTACCAGACACTTCTCAATTAATATTTATCAGCCTATTTCTCAGCTCTATGCTAGGCTTTTCTGTGCTGGTTGATGCCTTTAGCAGTGTCTTCCATTGTTTTAGCTATCATGAAGCTAAAAGATATTTAATTCCCCCATTATCTAACTGACGTAAAAGGTGACACTTGTAACTCTCAGTTCAAGCTGATAATTACCCGCTCACTCCATTTCTGCTTGTCCCACAGGGGTAAGCAACCGTATCATCTCCCCTTTTGCTAACCTGCCCTTCTGCTTTTCTCATGCCCATCACGTTTTTTCTCAAATTTTCTGACTGTTTAACGTAATCAAGTGAAACTCAGAGCAGTTGTCTGCAGTGAGTATTTAGCCTGAGGTTGCTGCGTCTGTTCCAGATCTGGAGCAGGGCTTGCAAGCCTGTAAGCTCGTTTGTTTCCTACCAGCTGTATCAGCTGGTCTAATAAAGATTATTACACTTCCCTACAAATATAGCTTCATTATACACTTAGACAGTCTTGGCAACAGTGCAGCCACTTGTCAATAAATGTATACATAAATACATGGAAAATTTGATGATTCACACAAACATATGTATACATATCTGAAACATTTTCAACAATGGATCGAGCTAGAAAAAATAATTAATTTGGAGTTCAAATTATTTGTTTCATTTTCTGATTGAATGCAATCTAAAATACTTATTTTAAATAGATATTATTATTTATTTAAAATATTATTTTAATTTCATTTTGGTTGGTTTTGCTCCTTCAATATAAAATTATCTCAAGTCTTCAAAATGTTTAACTGCTTTGAGGTAAAAAGTATCAACGTTTCATAATGAAATATGTCAAGTCTTCCTGAGTGTTTTGTGCCTGAAGCTAGCTGATGAATGTTATCCAAATTAGCCTATTTGAACTAGGGTTTTCAAAAGAAACAAAACCTAGTTGCAGTCTAACAAAGAGTTTTGGATACTTGCTGATGCTAAGAGAAAACTCAGAACTTCTGCTGATGTGTGTATATAAGATGTTATAAAAAGGTAGGGAAATTGCAAAACCTTATCATCAAAACAATGTCTGGTTTGTAAGATGGGATTTTCCTGCTCCAATACCCACCAGCTGAGCTTGACTTAAAGCTTTTTTTGATGAAATAGACCTTGTTTTCCATTTTGTCAACACTCAGGGTGATTTTCTGCCATAGGCTTATAGCTGGAATCTGTCCTCATATGTTGTAATTTCATTCTAAAATAAGCAGTTATTAAATAAGTTAATGGTAGCTTCTGATGGCTTTATGTACAGGTGCTACAAAAAGCTATATTCTTCAGTCCCTAGTATGAAACATTAGCTATCAATGTTGTCATCTGCATTAATAGAGGTCGCATATATGGCCACAACAAAATGCATTTAAGAAGCATGGAGTTGGAGAAAAACTGAATTGCTGAGATCAGAGAAGTCTGTTTTTAGACTGAGGCTGTAGTAATGAGGATTTATCAGTGAAGAGCAGTGACATTTGGCACTAATTTTTTCAAGGAAAGGACTTTTTTTGAGTAAGATTGTAGGCAGAGTCTCAATTAAAAGTCTTTGTCCTAGTTAAGTAGCAGACATGAATGACAACCAATTCCCAAGACATACAAGACATATTCAGCAAGTTCTGTCACTGTGTTCATTCATGCCTGTTTTTCTGACCAAGCAAGTTTGTAAAACTTACAGAGCCCTCAATTATTATACCTAGTCTACTGCAGTGATCCTGGTAATGGAACAAACAATCATGAAAACAATGGATAATAGATGGTTTTTAACAACTTAGAACTCTTTGGAAGTTAGAAAAAAAAATATGATTCATACTATCTTTTGACCTTTGTTCTCCTTTAGTGTCTGAGAAGCTATGAACAAAACAGTGACTGGATACCTGCCACTCAAAAGAAAGCAAGTAGAAATATGAAGAATAACACATGGATTCAAATATTTGTATTACATTATGTTCTGTCATTTTTCAGGACAGTCCACAAAATCAGGGATGTGTGTGTGGCTGTTCAAAGTCACATAGAATTTATGGCAATAGGGCATGTATAGTACTCCATACTAAACACCACAATACACATTTAATAATTATTAGAAGTGTTGTAGAGTAAAATGAGATACTCTGCTTTCAAAACGTACTAATGGCATACAAGAGGTAGCTGAGTAAGCTGCTTGACTTTTGGCCCCGGAGTCATCATAGCAAGCTTGCCTGCCCTTGTCCAGCCTTCAGCCCATGCTGCGCTTCACTTCATTCTGATCCACCATAGGCAGGAATGAGCAAGCAAAGATCAGCAAAGGAGACATTCCTAAAGTGGCTTTTCTGCCAAACCCAATGCCCCATACTACATCCTTATGCACTGCTGGGAGCATGGGTGCAAAACTGGCAGTTTACACCCCAAAGCTACTTCTCAGCATCTTCCCCACAACAAAACTCTTAGTTACTTGGCTGGTTTTGGTTGTGAATACAGAATTGAGAGTTGGAAGTCCTAGTTGTCTATCTACCATGTCTTTAGTCTAGTTTTGCACAGACTAGACTAGACTAGACTAGAATATTTCGGTTGGAAGAGACCTACAATGATCAATGAGTCCAACTGCCTGACCACTTCAGGGCTGACCAAAAGTTAAAGCATGTTACAAAGGGAGTTGTTCGAATGCCTTTTAACCACTGCTGACAGGCTTGGGGCATCGACTACCTCTCTAGGAAGCCTGTTCCAGCGTTTGATCACCCTCTCAGTAAAGAAATGCTTCCTAAAGTCCAGTTGAAACCTCCCCTGGCACAGCTGTGAACCGTTCCCACGCATCCTGTCTCTGGATACCAGGTGGAAGAGCCCAGCACCTCCCTCTCCACGTCCCCTCCTCAGGAAGCTGTAGAGAGCAATGAGCTTGCCCCTCAGCCTCCTTTTCTCCAAACCAGACAAACCATCCCAGAGCCCTCAGCCGCTCCTCACGAGACATTCCTTCCAGCCCTTTCACCAGCTCTGTTGCTCTCCTCTGAACACATTCCACACCCTTCTTAAATTGTGGGGCCCCGAACTCCACACAGTGTTCACGGTGAGGCCGCACCAACGCTGAATAAAGCAGGACAATCCCCTCTTTTGCCCGGCCGGTTGTGCTGTGTTTGATGCACCCCAGGACATGGTTTGCCCTCTGGGCTGCCAGGGCACACAGCTGGCTACTCTTGAGCCTGCTGTCAACCAGCACCCCAGATCTCCCTCTCCACAGGGCTGCTCCCCAGCCTCTTCTCTCCCGATTTATACTTGTACCTGCTGTTATTCCGTCCTAGGTGCAGAATCTGGCATTTGGGCTTGTTGAATTTCATACCATTGATGCAATTGGTTCATGCATTTCTTTGTTTTGATGCAAAGCACCTCTGCAACGTTTAGGCAGAATATCTGTGCCTGGTTTGCTGATCACTCTCCTAACTCCAAGTGTTGCACATTGCATATTGCACATTCAAACCAGCAACCTTGACCAGTAGCGTGTAAAATGCCTAGAGAGACCAGTTGGAACAAAGTGGTAGACGGCTGCAAACAATGTCTGCTAAGCCTGATGCCAAATGAACACATAATGATGTGGCCCAATATGGGCTCAAAATAAACACGCCATCTGACGCTGAGTCTACAGTTCCACAGTAGGCCTCAGGTCTAAATGACTGCAGAAACTGTTAACTAGACCTCCACTCATACTATGCCTGACAGTTCAGCTGGGAGTTGTGAGTGTGTTATAAGAGATGCTGTTCTTTCTCTTTGGTTGGCAAATTTTTCAGAGGAGTCCTGTTACAGGGTGAATACCTAGATGTAATTTTGAAAGTATCTAAAATGACAAATTAAAAAGTGGAATGAGGTTTGATGGCTTGACATTAATTTCTCTAAGCATTTGAATGAGCAGATCATAGTGCAAGGTTAGAAGACTTCCCAGGAAATATCATAAATTGTTTTCTCTGTTGTGTGTTGTGCTTTTAGACCTTTATTTAACAGTAAAGAAAATGTTAAATTAAATTGAAAATGCTGTCCTTCCTCTTCAGAAAACAAAGTTAAATACAATTATACTAGTCTTTTAAGGCTAAGAAAGTACATTGTACACATTAAAGGTGATTGTTTTGTATTACAGAAAAGGTCAGGCTTAGCTTTGAAGAGCATCAGCTGCCTTTCTCTTTCATTAATATAAAATATCTTTGTCACCTTTAAAAATGTACGATCAAATTCTCAGTCTCCTAAACCTCATCTGGGTTTTGTGCAAGTGTTTGTATCCCAGACATACTTTTAGCTAGATCATACTGGATTGATAAGGAAAGCAAGACATACACTTTCTAGCCACATGAACAGAAATGAGCTTTGGAAAGGAATACTTCAAAATATCACTTCCTTGCTGTGATTTTTTTTTTCAGTCTATCACAGCATGTCATAAAGGAAGTAATGTTTAGAGAAAAAGAAAGTATCTCCTTTCTACTGCATGTGTGGCCTCACACTGCCGTATTAAACTTACCACTTTTTAGCTGGATCTCTTGAGCTGCCCGCAAATCAAGAGGTAAGAGTACACAGCAATGTACTTTGCTCTTTGAAAACCTAAGGATGAAGATGTTTTCGCTATGGATATTATCCTTTCTGGAATATTATGGGACAAGGGGGCATCAAGTTGTCAGAAGACAGTATTTGCTGAATTCTACCTTCTCCTGCAGGAAATGCTGGTTCTTCCATGATCACCATGAAATACTGCACTGCAGGTTAATTACACTGCCTTTTCAGTTAGCCCTGATGTCCTTGAGTTGAGGTTTTCAGTTTTCCAGAATTTTGTGCCTTTCATTTGTAATGAATGCAACAGAGCTGCGGCACATCATTCTGAGTGGAAGCATGCACACAAGTGTCAGTAGCTGTAGAAGGTGTAAATATTCAGGTTAGTCTTCTTTTAAATGAAAAAAGCCAATATACTGATTCAGAATTGCTGGCTGTGAAATACAGCTTCATTGTCACTAAAAGTAGCTGAAATAGTCAAAATGAAACATCAGTGGTTTTTCTTGATCTTAAAAGATTTTACTTTTTCAGAATATTTTTTGTTTTTCACATTTTAAGACATTATGTTTCTTGCTTATTCAGGACAAAATATATTCCACTTTAAGAAAAATATGAGGGAACAAAAAAACATTTCCTGTCCTCCTGTAGTTTTGATGGTCTTCTTACATGACATTTTATTCACTACTGCATAACTACAGCTACCATGGATGTGCCTGAATTCAAATTTATGGGATTCCACAGGTATAAAACTGAATCACTCTAGTGGTTAATTAAACCCACTGAATTACAATGAAAGCCAAATCTAGGACTGTGGAAAGGACTTTTGTTCAGGGATGCTGGCAGAAACACATTTAAGGTAAAGATAGGTTTCATTTTCTAAGTGCATTATTTGAATTGATTGTGTCACACCCACAGAGGAGAAAGCATTTGACACATCAAGTTATCAGTGGCAATGCTCATAAGTTAAAAAATGGTACACCCAGACTGAAATATACTTCCATCCCTATTCACTCACGTACGCTATTCCTTATGACATGTTATATGACAATGTTCTGAATATTACATTCAGTGCTGCCAAGTTAGGAATAAATTTACCCGAGCTGTTAATCTTTGTTATAAGTCTTGGACAGCTTTTTGTTGGTAGGGTTTTCTTTTCGTGGGTTTTTTTTACAGAGCTCTGCAATATTCTTAATTTCTTTCTGTTACCACAGGAGATAATTACCTTCTACCATTGCTATTTTATTCACTGAAAACTGGCACTGTCTTCTGTTTTAGCATCAGTTCATTGTGCAGAATTCTTTGTAGTGCTTTAATTAACCTGGCATGATGATCTCAGTACAACCCCAAATAAAATTAACATCAAACACTCATATGGAATTGTTCTATGAGAGAGCTTGGGTGATGAACATATACCATATGGTAATCTTTAAAAATAAAACCTGCCAAATAGCATATTTAATGTGACTATCCTGGCATACTCATAAGGACTGTAAAAATCAAAAATAATTCCGAGCACTGCTCACTTCAAAGGATCACAAAATATTTTATACAAACTATCTATCTTTCTAAAATCAGCTCACCTACCACTTAAAGCAGCTGCTTCTGCAGTGAAATGCAGCAGCTATTGCAGTAAAGCACAGCAAATTGGAACAGCAATTTTAGGGCAAGTAATGAAGACAAATGTTGCATCGTGTTTAAACTGCAGGGGCAGAAGGTAATTACCCAAATTTGGAGCTTGCTGAGATACCAGACCTAACACCTCTCTTGCAGAAAAGTGCCAGTCATGATTTTATAGCTGGGTAACATTAAACAGGACATGAACAAAGCCTGGTATTTAACATCAATCAGGTAAACAAGTTGGATTCTGGGGGAGAAGAGTTCCTGGTTACATTTATGTGTGCAATAAAATCAGTCATATCTTTGCTGTACCCCATTGCTGGTTAGATGACAATTTAGAATTGATTTTACGGGTATGATCTAAAGTCCACTCAAAACAGTAGAACAATATTGACTGGCTTTGGATCAGGTCTTCTGTCAGCTCTAGTTTGTTGGAGAGGGGAGATGTACTCTGATTTATTACCTCATAGCAGTGTGTTGTATATTGAAATACAGGAATGCTAGATTTGCAAGAGCAACATATCCAATCAAGGCAGGACTTTTTCTTTAATGATAGTCATTGTACTCTCTTAGCATCTTGCTGTGCCAGCTGCTTGGCTGGACTATTCCGAGTGGTTTTGTGGCTGCTCCAGGCTAATGTACGTAGCTGTCTGCAACCGAAGTGCTGTTAGGCTGAGGATCCAACTTATAAGAGTTCTTACTCTTTCAAACCTCAGTAAAGAGAGAGAGAAAAGTGATTCATCCTATACAGGGTCTGAATTACCCTTTGGAGCAGCTCCTCTGTACTGACAAAGGAAGAAGCCACCATTGCCTGCTGTCCTAAATCAGCTATTCAGTTAACTGCCCAGTGTTTCATGGGGCAGCCATAGTCCTTAGATCTCTCAGCAGTAAAAACAATCATTCACTTCACCTTACTTCACAATGTAAGCAACTTACATTATCTCACTTACCACTTTTGCTTACATTGTCAAGACACTGTAATAGCATTACAGCTACTGTTGGCAGTTTATCACCAAACATTTCACACATTTCTTCTATTCTGATTAAAACATGAGCAAAACGACCTTCTTCCTTTCTGAAAATATAGTCTCCTTTTCAGGTTTTTAAAATATGCTGACCATCAGGAAAACAAATGCTTAGCCATTACAAAACTAGCTTTTGTAGCATGGTATAGTCCACTTCATGGAGATTCATGTTTATCTCACTGTTCTATTTCATTGGAGTTACCTGCCTTAGCATCCTTCCATTTAGCTGAAGCAGCTGTGATTTTTCAGCACATTTTTTAACAAATCTTTCTAACTTGTGCAGCCAACTTCCTGTCTGACTTTGAATAACCATGCCAGGAGCAAAATTTGGTGAAAATTTATTACTATTTTCCCATGTTAACTCACCTCTAATTACAACTGAAAGAAAAAAAGATGGTAAAAAATCATCTCAACAAATTACCTTGACAATTACAGTTGTCCTCCTAAAGCAGAATACCCACTCAATAGGGGGAAAAAAACCCTTTGTGTTCTCTGAGGTTAGACTCATTAAATTTGCTTTCCTGATTATTCAGGATTTCTGTAAGTACTTTCAACTTCCTTAAACATTTGAAGATCCCTGTAGCTGTCAAGAGTCTGAAAGCTTTACTGATGCTCACCCCCATGGAGAACTTAACTGTTTTTCTTCTTTTCAAATTCAAATGGTATTTCATAGCCAGATGGGATTCACCTTTAGTCATTCCCTTCTTTTATTTTAAAATCCGAGATACATAGACTGACATGCATCTTCACAGAGCCTCGCTAAAACCATGGGGCTATGCCGGCGTGGAGCTTCATTTGCAAAGAATTTGATCAGAATTGATCCATTGCTGTCTTTAACTGCTCTCATTTATATGCCATAGGTAATGTCAGAGCACATTATAACTTTTTCCCTCCTTCTTCTAAATGCCATCTATTTAAGCCTGATTACACTAAGATTTCTGGTCTAGTTCTGTCTCTAACGTGAACATAAGGGTAATGCAAAGAAAACCACCCTTCTGAGGACTGTGTCTGGCTTTTATATTAATTAGGGCAGCTGACATCACTGTTAATTAATTCACTAATTATTTTAGCAGAGTTTTTAGTCATTCAAACAGAAATATGCATTTTCAAAGTACAGGGCAAGTAGGATTATCTGGCAGGAGGATACCAGTGACAGCGAACATCACATCAAGCTGCAAAAAAGTAAGGTTTTGGATTTTAGCTTAGTTTTGTTTTATTTTAAGTAAATGACTGTACTTTCAAACTTTGCTAGTTTCCAGGATGGAGACCTGTTAACCTCTAATTTATATTTGTGGTCACATTCTACAGAACCAGGAAAGAATACTCCAAATTTTAGCGGTTGTCCAAACTTTGCCACTTCAGAGCAGTATGGCTAAAAGTTTGGTTCTAAATCTCAGCGATACAGAAGTTTGAAAGTGGACAGGTTTGACATAACAAAGAGCTCTGGAATGAAAGCCTGAGAGGAGCTAGGATCCATTAGGTAGGGCTCTTCCCAAGTCTGAAATTTAGCACATCCATAGTCTTTATCAAGTGGGACTTTAACTTTTTCAGCCTCGTTTGTTGAATAGAAAGAATGGATCTATTAAGCAGCAAAATCCCTTTCATGTGTAAATTTGGGAGCTTAAATACTTAGTGTTTGTGAAAGACTTGAAATGTACTTTTTCAGAATGTAGTGGTGGAGTAAGAAGGGATCAGGTTTAGTGAAGATGCCCAGGGATTGTATCTCTCCTATTAATGTTGTCTAACTGATGCGTATTCCAGATAACATGATGTGGGCCATGCTGTTTTTCTTTATAATTCCCCGAATAAGGAAAGCACTTGTGTTGGATCCTGTAGGAGTCTATTCAACATCGATTCACCACTGGCTGTTGCTCTTGACCTAAGCAGCAGGTCCTTGAGGCAATCCAGGGCTTGTCAACATTTGGTTGAAATTAATAGGTCAGATGTTTGAGCTTTGAACCTGCCACAGTTTTTCAGCTTCCTATCTTTACTATGTGTTCTTGTATCAGTAAATATAAATATTCCACTCCCAGTGTAGGTAAAGTATCTTCATGCTTTGTTGTATTTCTATAGCAGATAAAAGCAGAGGAAAAAAAGCTCAGATATATGGTAGCAAAGAACAGACAGTATAGCTAAGCAGGCTTGCTAAAGAAAAATGTGAAACAAACAGCCCAAAGTACAAACACAGGCTGTATCTCAGCAAGAAAGGGACAGATCTAGTCATAAAGAAAACAAAAATATTTTCATCCTTGTTCTTTACCTAACTATATCTAATCATGCTTTGGTTTGTTTTACAGAATGATAAATGAATTCCATATTATTTCAAGTGCTGGGTTTTTGCCATTTTTTACATTTATTTCATGGGGACTTGTTTCTATGACTAGAAATGTAGTTACCTAGTTGGGGCTTATTTTTAAATAGCTTTTGAGTGATAATGAATATGCTAACATATTCCAAGATTCCCTAGTTCTGATTTTAAGCCTTAGCGTATGTATAACCAGAAAAAAAAACGATATAGACCTGCTTACACTTCATTGTAAATGATGTAATTCTTATAGGATTTACATCTGGCATCATAAAAATTAAACCTGGGGCAAGATAGTTGATGATTTTCAGATCTGCATATGCTGATCTAAATTTGGACTGCCGTGGTCCAGCCCTGCCATTTATTGGTGGTCGTCTGGTTCAGGCAGCAGCGCTCCTACAGTCACACGTTTAGCCGGCTGAGGCAGTAGCTTTGGCTAAACATAGTCTTGCTGCAGCAGGGCTGGTTTAGCATCTGTGGAACTGCCATGCAAAATGGATCTTCAAAAGAATATCCTCCAAGTGCAATGTTCGAAGAATGGTCCAAGAAAGCTTCTGACAGAACTTTTGATTCATACAAGGAGAAACATACTTTTCTAGTGACGTCTCAAAGGAAGTTTCTACATAGGTTTTCTGTAGGTCTATCAAAAGGATCTTTTAAACACGTGCTCAACAGGGGCCCAGGGTGCTCAGCCATCAGAGGAACTTGACGTGCCCTCACCTCACAAAGCCCAGTCGCCACAGCTGCAAGTGAGAGCATAGCTTTTTTTGGGAGCTTTCTAGGAGTGGCTCCTGGTGAGGAAGGTACTGGAGCCCTAAGCACTGGTCCCTCCTCCCAGGTCTGCTTCTGGGCACAGCAGTAAGGGGCACTGGAAAATGAAGTTAACAACGGCCTGCTCCTGTGAGGAGATTTTATGAGCTGTCACATAAAATCAGCCCAACAAAAACTGTCATCCTTGAAGAACTGCAGCAGCCTGGTCATGGTCTGTTTTTTACACAATAAAAGAACTCTGTTCGTGCATTGCAAATAACTCTTAAACCATGTAAACATCAACAAGCAGTATATCTGTCTTTGGGGATTTTTAACAACTAGGTGGTTTTTAAATGCTTGTGGTTTTTCTGACATGATATCAAATATTTAAATTAGTTGATGAAATTTTTTGCATGTTCGCATTTTTAGATAACTAATAGTCATCTAAAGAAGGAAGATGGAAAAAAGAAACCTCTCTTCTCTTTCACGAGGTTTCAGAAAATTATATCCCAATTTATAAAAGACTAACAGTTTCCAGTTCTCTCAGAGGACGGCCAAATTGCAGGTGCAGCTGCATAAATACATAATATGCATATTAATTATACTAATATAAAAATAATATATCATTGCACATTTTACGTATTATGATGTTTATATTGTATGTATAAAAATAAGCATACATGTTCTATGTATGTTATATTATGATGTTTATTGTAAGATTCATCATCCAAATTTACACATAAATTAGACATTACATTAATTATAGTATTATTAATAACATATAGTATCAATATTAAATAAAGAATATGTAGATATTCCTTGTACAAGGCAAACAATTAGAAATCTCTCTACTCTTTTCTAATTCTTACCACAAGCACCAAGCCTTGTGACCCGGTTAGAAAATCAGATTTTTTTTCATAGAATGTATATTTGCATTAAGAAAAGTTCAAGACGAGAAGATGAGCCTACAGGGAACAGAAATGAAACACAGCCAAAATACAACTCCAGTGATAAACGGCAACAGCCTGTCTGAATTGAGATATTTTCATTTTCTAACCAAACATTTTATTTAGAGATTTTTTTTTACCAACTCCCTACATCTACCCACACACACATTTTTCTGGGATAAATAGGAAATTGTTACAAAAAGTCACTTAACAGCATCCCAAACTTTCCTCTGAAAATCATGTTAAATGACAAATTGCATAGTGTTCTTAATGCATCAGGTCTTAGGGAGGAACATACAGGTTGGTGCAGGATTACTGAGAGGGAATGAGTCTGTGTTCTTGATCTTCCATTTTGTAATTGGACATGGAAAACAGCAAGACCAGGAGAAGGAGAACTTACCATGTTGGACTGGGCTTCTGTAAAGCAGCTTGAGGAATATTGGTTGTGTTATGAAATGAGTCTAACAAAGTGTTTCTCCACATGGGCCTTTTGCAGTCTGGATCAATGAGAGTTTTTAAAAGCCCCATATCCACCCTAACTAAATGTGAGAGATAAGCACCGTTAAATATCTCTTCTTTAAACTGCCAGTGATTAAACATCATCACCAACAAGAAAGTAAGAGCCTTTTATCCTAACCAAACACAGCATAAATTCTATGTTCTTTAAATAAAAAGAATATGGAAACATTAGGGTGGTTCCTCATCTGCTTGAAAGAAACCCAAAACACATGCCTTGCATGTCATAACATGATAGAGTAAGTAAAAATTCACTCCCATCACATAGACCCTGTAAATGCATTGTCAAAATTGAAAAATTAAGACAAAACAACTGACACAAATCATTGCAAAGTTGAAATTGTCATGTAGCGTTCTCAGTTTCATTTATAAATAAACAAAACATGAAGTTTGCTCCAGTGATATGTATATGCTCCAATTCAGAGAAAGTTTTTGTAAAACTTTTCAAATTTCCAGTCAATGAAATATTGAAACCATATGGAGATTGGTGATGTATTTATATACCAATTTTTTGTGCAGCACAACAGAAAATAAAACAAAAATGCTGAAGGATGAAAGGACTGTCAAAGAATTTATTTAAACATCAGTCTGTAGGAGGACAGGGTCTTTAGTATTTATATTAAAAGTTTGTTTATTTTAAAAATTTTCATATGTATACAAAGATGGTTGTGGCTAAATGGACAGTAAGAAACCTGTAAATAAAATGATAATGCAGTACTTCCATTCAACTTGAATGGGAATAAAACGTTCTATTGAAACATCTGAATGAAGAAGAAGAGGTGTTGCAACTTTATTTTGTGCCTAATAAGACAGTTACTGAAGATTTGGCTGTGTTTATATTGGTCAGATAGGCTCAGGATGGTCCTTAGCAGGCAATAAAATTTCTACATCAGTAACCCTCAGGTTGAAAGCCACTGTCACTGCAGCCTTCAAAAAGGCCAAGAAGGAGATCCCAGGAAACTACAGGTCAGACAGCCTCACCTGCATCCCTGGAAAAGTGATGGAGCAGCTCATTCTGGATGTCATCTCTAAGCATATAGAGGAAAAGAAGGTTATCAGGAATAGCCAACATGGATTCACCAAGGGGAAGTCATGCTAGACCAATCTGATAGCCTTCTATGATGGCATGACTGGCTGGGTAGATGAGGGGAGAGCAGTGGATGTTGTTTACTTGGACTTCAGCAAAGCTTTTGACAGTGTCTCCCATAACATCCTCATAGGTGAGCTCAGGAAGTGTGGCTTAGATGAGTAGACAGTGATGGTGGATTGAGAACTGGTTGAATCGCAGAGCTCAGAGTGTGGTCAGCAGCGCAGAGTCTAGTTGGAGGTCTGTAGCTAGTGGTGTTCCCCAGGGGTCAGTTCTGGGTCTGGTCTTGTTCAGCCTATTCATCAACAACCTGGATGAAGGGACGGAGTGTACCCTCAGCAAGTTTGCTGATGATACAAAACTGGGAGGAGTGGCTGATACACCAGAAGGCTGTGCTGCCCTTCAGTGATACCTGAACAGCCTGGAGAGTTGGGCAGAGGGGAACCTGATGAAGTTCAACAAGGGCAAGCGTAGGCCCTGCATGTAGGGAGGAATAATCCCATGCACCAGTACAGGCTGGGGGTTGACCTGATGGAGAGCAGCTTGGCAGAGAAGGACCTGGGACTGCTGGCGAACAACAAGTTGAACATGAGCCAGCCATGTGCCCTTGTGGCCAAGAAGGCCAATGGTATCTTGGGGTGCATGAGGAAGAGTGTGGCCAGCAGGTCGAGGGAAGTTGTCCTCCCACTCTACTCTACCCTGGTGAGGCCACAGCTGGAGTTCTGTGTCCAGTTCTGGGGTCCCCAGTTCAAGAAGACAAGGAACTACTGGAGAGAGTCCAGTGGAGGGCAACAAAGATGATGAGGGGACTGGAGCATCTCCCTTACGAGGAAAGGCTGAGGGAACTGGGTCTGTTCAGCCTGGAGAAGAGAAGACTGAGAGGAGATCCGATCAATACTTACAAATACCTTAAGGGTGGGTGTCAAGACGATGGGGCCAGACTCTTTTCAGTGGTGCCCAGTGACAGGTTAAGGGGTAATGGGCACAAAGTGAAATTTCGGAAGTTTCATCTTGATATCAGGAAGAACTTCTGTACAGTGAGGGTGACATTGCACTGGAACAGACTGTCCAGAGAGGTTGTGGAGTCTCCTCTGGAGATATTCAAAACCCACCTGGACATGTTCCTGTGTAACTTGTTGTAGGTGAATCTGCTTTGGCAGCGGGTTGGACTAGATGATTTCCAGAGGTCCCTTCCAGCCCCAACAATTCTGTGATTCTGTGACAAGAGGCTATACATGTATAGTAGTCAGGACAGACTATAGGAAGCACGGAATGATCCCACATGATTCTGCATATGGTCAAGGTAATGCCCTTCCCGGTTTTTATCGCTGCTCTTTGCACAAAAGCCTTTCTGGAGTCCTCTAATGGACCTCGGTCTTTCCGAAGAAGATGACGTTCCTTGGAAGAGATGGATTATCTGTGCACATGAAGAATGTGTTACTCATTCATTGTTAACTGATAACTCCAAGCTGATATGCTGATTATTTATACAGCAAGACACCATACAGTGCTGGCTTGCTGACTGCTGTCAGTACTCTTTGGGTCTTTAGGGCACATTGGGGACAGTGAGGATTTCTGGGTGTACGGCAGGTACTGATGAAATGTTTGATACTGCTGCAGAAGGTGCAGAAAAATAGTGAAGTGTTGGCATCATTACGTGAACAGGATTTCTATGTGGGACCTATCAGAAAGAAAAGAGAAGTGTGGTAGCCTTGTATCTGAAAAGCTTTTTGTGCAGTTCCAGGGTTTCCTGGCAGTTTGTTTCTCAGAAAATATTTTCCCATATTTTTTAATACCTTTTTCATATGGAAAGCATTACTAGGCCCCAAGTGTGATCTTTAAATCTGCCCATTCATAATCTTGATAATTCAGAATAACAGTTTATCACAAGTTATAAAAGAATTAAACCTAAAAATTCTGCTGCTATTACACCAACTTGTCACTGCAAATGGAATGATGGATTTCAGTGCACTTCCTTGATAGAAACTTAAATATATAAAATTGGTATCAATTATCTCTGTTTGACACCATCATATTAATCTTCTTACTGACTACTGAAATAGGCCATCCTAGACAAGTTATACCTTTGTACTCCTTTCAAGTACATGCATTGTGCAAGAGCTTTCATTAACATTATCATGCCCCTTCAACCCACTTCTCAATAACTCAATACCACACAATTACTGACATAAAAGTCTGTCACTTTATTTACAACTCAGGAGTCTCTGGAAAGGCAGTATTAGTTGTGCATAATGGAAACAATCTCAGGTCTAAATTAACAGGAATGTTGGACTGACCTTGTGGATATACAGTTCTCTCAAACTATTCATATACCTGTATTTCACCACTAAAGAGTCTAATTACTCCTTTCTTTTTTTTTCTTTTTGAGACATAAAAAGTCCCTGCTCACTAAGTATGAAAAGTAACACCGTTCACAGGCCTAACAATATTCTTTGTAAAGGTTTCTCTGCCCTTACATTAATTTGAGGAGATCTGCCTCATTTCCTTTGAAATGTCAAAGGAAAATTAAATAAAAACCCTTGCAAATTCCCATTTACAAGATGTCCACTTACTTCATAGTTTGGCTATGGCATGCACTTGCTTGATCTGTAAAGTCTCTCAGGGAACACAAGCAGTAGAATGAATTGCATCTTTACCTTTTTCAGATCAATAGGTAATGTTTGGATTGAATAAACCAATGCTGTGATATAGCCATGGAGTTGCCTGGAAAGGAAAAAAAAAAAAATTAAATGACAGTTGTGTCTCTGGGTGGTTCAGAGAGAACAACAGATAACATTGATAAATGGGAGAATATGCTAAAAAAGAAATTCTGAATGAATACAGAAATTTGGTAGAGTGCTCTTTTAAGGGTAGAAATATTCCAGTAATACTCAGGACACTGTCAGATTTGATTATGAGTTGCTGAAAACGCTGTACAGAAAGACAATATTTCAGCTCTTGACCTAGAATGCCTCTATTTATCCAAGAGAACTGTTATTCTCCAGTCACTTGTTCCATTTCTCTCTTACTCTCCAATATTAAACTTCCTTTGTCTTTTCCCACATCCTGCCACCTCCAGTTCTTACTGTAATTTGTGGGGCAAAAAGAACTGATACTTTGTACGACACAATGAGTAAACAGGCTGTAGGTTTTGGATTGCTTTTGTACTAGCTTTCTTCTTCCTTCTCCTGAGTCATACTTCTTGTTACATTCAAAGATACGAAAATTACATAAACTCAACTATACTAGTTGAGTCCGCGGCATGCTTAGTTCCTCTTCACTTGTCACCAGATCCAACAGCTTCTCATTTTTATTTACTTTATCTTCAGATTGCATGAACACTTGGATGAACATGCACTTTTATGCAGCATCCAGTGGTCATGCATTCCTTACCCATTCCAAATAGATTTTCCTAAATTTTTCCTTCTGTTTGTGATAATGCCTGTTGGAAGCCTTGGCATATTATCATTTGAGGTGGTCTTCCTTACTCAAGTCACAACTAAGAAATATTCTTTTTCTTTTTTTCCTCTGTTTTGCCCACCATAGGGAACTGTATCCTCCAGCCTGGCTATTGCAATCAGACTCCTCCTTCTCATCACTTCTGTATTTGTAAAACTCACTAAATCTTGGGTTTTGATCCAAACGTCAGTAAAGCCAGTACTTCAGTGGACTTAGGCTTATATGACCATCTCCTATTCTTCTTTCTTCTGAAGTAGAGAAAGAAAGAAAATCCATCTTAATTAATCATGGATTAAATAATTTGCTTGACAATTTGCAACTCAGAATATACAGGATGTGTGGTCTATATATCTAGTTAAAATCTGGATATATCTAGACAAGAAATTATGTTTCCTTTTCATCTCTCTCTCTTTTTTTTTTGTTCTCTTCTGGTTTTGTGTTCTTTATGCTTCATCAGCTCTAGAGTTAAGTTGCTAATAGCAAGCATCTTCCTTTTGAATAGTGTACTAGACCACTCAGGCATCTGCAATAACAATAAAAAAGCAATAAATCAAAAGAAATCACCCCCAAAAAAATCCATCTAGAGTAAAGTCACTGTGCAAGCAGGTTGTCTGATGGCTAAAATGAAGACTGTAGACTCCAAGCATCTCCTACAGTCTGTGTAAGGAAAGGCAGTTGTAGTGCCCAATGATTATAAGACACTGATCTGTGTTCAGAAGGGACCCCTGTATTTACAGCTCTGCTGAATTCATACTTTTATGGTACCATCTCCTTGCACTCTTTTCCCAATGCACCAGGTAGTTAACTTATGCCAGTCAGATCATGGAGCCCTCTCAAAGCTTCTCTACAACACAGGTCAACTGAATTTTTCTAGACCCCTCTCACTGAGGACAGGGACTGAAGGTTTCATTCCCATCACAGAACAGGGAAAGATAAAGGAAAAATCTGAAGATTGGTGATACAGCCAAGCGAAGAGCTTCTCTTTCTTATGGAGAAGGTGAGGTCCATGGCTGAGGCTGGAAGGGACTCCTTCCACCCTCTAGGACTAGCCACCACGTATCTCAAGCTCTTGTTTGGCAGTAATGCTTGCTAGGACTCTCATGTAGAGTGGAGTGCAGATAACCTTCTCATCTCACCTCCTCGGTACGTGATAGACTGAAACTACTGCCTTGCAGTGGCCCACATGACCCGTTTGTGAATGCAGGTGACTTGATCACTTTCTGAGTCTATAATCTTGTTCCACAGACCATGCAAGCATATGCATTTCCTAGAATTTATAGCAAAGCCATGGTCTAGCTCATAAGAACTGTTGGTCTCAGTGGCGTGGTGCACAGGGGAAATGTGATGTCCTATGATGTTGGTCAGATAAATGATCTAAGGGTCCTTTTGGACTTAGCCTCTATGAGTCTATTATATCACACTCTTCACGATCATAGACCTAAAATATGTGAGTGCCCTACCACTGATAGATGTACTGAATGTTTTTATAACCTTGCACAAAGCATTTTGATTGCAGACTATTTGTGATTTTATTCCCTGTTAGTTCTGTTTCCATAAAATTGACTTTGGTTTGACAAAATAGTTCTATTTATATTGAAGGTCACCCTTTCATAAGCAGTGATTAGTGGAATCTTTTTTACAGTTAATCCTTCAAAGACCTTTATTTACCATTTTCTTAACTTTGTGTCTTCAAAACTGTTTATGAGTTTCATCATTTAAAAGCTTAGAATCAAATCCTGCTGTCCTTAATCCAGAAAATCTGTCTTTTAAAAGACTGAACTCTTTTAGAACCTCAGAATTTGGTGCTTAGATTTCTTCTTTCTCAGTAACCACTAAATCTGTAAATGTTTTCTTGTCAAATGGTAACCTGCATAGAAATAAAAAAATCATCCTGCTCTAGCCCCTTTCAGTTCACACCTACAAAAGTTGATTGCAAAAAATGTTATTAACTTGACTGTTGACTGCTCTTGCATAACAAATATAGTTAGATTGGCTTTTATCTTTCCAGTTCATTGCAGCATGATCACCATGCCTGTTAATACAGTAGGTTTAAAAATTGGATAAACAAGGTATAGAGGGGTTAATCTCAGTATTTATGTAATACCTAATAATACATTCAGCAAAGAATCCTTAGAGGAAGAATGCTCTTTTTCATTTACTTAATAAAAGGATGCATGACAATATGTCCTTACAGTTTTGCCCAGGTATTGACAATTCAAAGATAATGCATGATAACAAGAACATGGGCTGTGTTTACACATGATTTGAAAGCTATTCCAATTTATTTTAAGGATATCAAGCACTAAAATGATTCCTTTGCCCTGGCTGAATCTTGTGACTAACTGCGAACATTTTGCTTCCCTGGCCAGGCCGTCTACATCAAGGGTTATGTTCCTGGGGTAAATGCAATCAACCTCTTACATGGGACAGACAGGGGTGTGGTGGTGCATTTCCCACCCTCCTCTGAGTTTTGCTACGATCTCAGGAATTCCCTTTAGGCCTTGGCCTTTGTGAAATGAGTTGGGCAGTCAAGCCCAAAAGTACCAGGAACTCTTTCACGGCTACGGTGGGAGTAGCACTGAACATACTGGCAACTGCTGTTGTCTGACCAAGGTAGGGGATGAGAGCAGGCATGATCTGGAATTCCCTGACAGCCTTGGAACATTTCATACCTCAATTTAACTTGACTGAAATTGAACTACTGTTTACTGGATTTATCCAGTAAACACCAACCCAAATTGTGGCCAAGATGGGAGTTCACGGATTGCTAAAGTCAATCATCTTGCGAACCTATAAACAGCTGTCCTAAGTGAGATCCTTTGAGCTCTCCTGGACCGCAGCAGGCTGCGACCTGCATCTCTCTCTGAGTGGGATGCCTCTCAGAGATCGCGAACTCTCAAGTTTGTGAAGTTCAGAGGACCGTTGCCAAAAGCTGGCGACAGAGCCTGGGCTGAAACCTTTCACTCCTTGAGGTTCAACCCTTACCCACTGAGAAATGCCAAGACATTTGAGGTGAGAATTTCACTGAACTCAAGACGAATTTTTAACTGGTATACCTATCTTTATATATTTATCCCTATGCATATATATATCTTTTGTGTTAGTGTGTGTGCATGTGTGCATTTAAAAACCCTATAACAATTTAAGTTACTGTTGTGATTATAGTAAATCCTATTGAATTACTTTTAAATTAATCAATTATTAAATGCTGTTAAATGAATAAGTGCTGCTAAATCCTTTAGATATAAACCATTGACCGAGTTTGGGACCAGGAGTGGACACAGCTGCACCTAGACTTGTCTCTGAGAAGGAGTTTAGAAAGCAAGGGAGTCTATTCTGAACCTCATGACTCAACAGGAGGGTGTCCCTTAACCCTTTTCATCTCCAGTCTCTATGTAAATCATTCTAACCTGATTTTAACTCGATTTGCCTTTGTATGCTTCTTCCATGTAATAAGTAATAGAGTGAACCTTGCCATTGTTAAGTCACACTTTTTATCAGCTCATATTAAAACGATTTCTGCTAATACCTTTGACGGTGATTCTTTTAGTGACACTAAACTACTCGTTTGTGACAAATTGGCATAGTCGGCAGGATACTAAATCAGGATTCACGATAAATGGGAAAGAACTCCTGCAGGAGGAGATAGCAGGCAGGAATAGCTCAGGAACTGTGCATCAGGACTAAAGCTGTCCACATTCCCAGCGCTCCTGCAACAAGTGCTTCCAGACATGGAAGTACGACTTAATGAATGCCAGTTTAGTCCTGGTCTCTTCTGGGACAGAATCACTAAACTCATCTCCTTATGCTAGGCCTGAGATAACACCACAAACCATTCCATAGATGTGTGACATAATTGATTGTTATCAATTAAAAAATATACATAACTCCAGTTATTTCCTTACAGATCATTTAGATATTCAAATTACCAAGCTTTTAGTGCCAGAAATTCAATTAAAGGAGTAAAAACTCTATGTTGCAATAAACTTTAGTATTTGAAATAGCTTAATAAAATGAACTTCATCTCAGAAGTGTTTCTTGCACTTTAATGTGTAACTTTTAATTATTTCATTCTGAATTAGCAGAACTTGTTAAAAATGTCTAATTGTTATTTACAACAGAGTGAGGTAGCGGGGTTTCTGGGCACTCTCTGCCTTTGAAAGCACATTGAGTTTGGTATTATAGGCCTTCCTTTGATGAACTGAAGATGCTTTACAACTATTAGTGCCTTACAGATAGTTGAACATAGAAGTCAATGCTTTGCTATTTGGAACAGCAGATTTTACTTAGCCAATAGAATTGAAAAATCACCACAGCAGATGAAAGAAACCCAGACCCACAGCATTGCCTTATAAAAGTTGTTCTTCTCACACAGTGACTGCAAAAGAAAAATGTGGCCTACACAGTTGCTTCACCTCTAGCAGTGCCTTAGATTTCTTGCCTGTAAATGCAAATGTCGTGAATGTTATGTAAACCAGTTACTTTAAATGACTGCCATGAAAAACATGAGGGTTTTTTTTTTTTCAGCAAGTACAAATCCAGTGCTTAGATCCCCGATGTCCTTCCTTTTTCTGCCCTTTGCAAGTAAGGAGTACAGGGTAATGATGTGAAAGGTGAACCTCCCCAAAGTCCTGCTGACATACAGTCTGAGACTTTGACCACCTGTTCAAACCCAGCCCAGAACAGGGACAGCCAAATTCAGATTGCTCAGAGCCTTGTCTATTCAAGTCCTCCATAACTCCAAGGACGTTCTCTAAAACAGTGCCAGCCTGAGAAAAATGCCAACACTAGAGGTTTCTTTCTTAGATTCCTTGTTTGCCTTTTTCATGCACAGTCGCTGCAGTTCTACAAATAGTCACATGAAAAGTGAGAGCGAGAGCCTGGGTATTGTTGAAGCAGGGTGAAATGGGCAAGAGAGGTGGCTGGTATAAATGCTAGATAAAAGACTGAGAACCTGCCTCTGGTGTGAAGGTTGTGTCTTCAGAGAGTGGCATGTGGCAGCACTGAGGCGCTGAGGAATAGCCTCTACATTTCTCATCTCTAAGCTCAGTGCCTTCTTTCTCGGTGGTGTGCCAGTTTATCCATGAGCATGCAGCTCGTTTCCCTTGACACGGTTGCCTAAGTGCTCTGATGTCCCAGCCAGAAATGCCAGAGAGAGACCTTTATCTGCTGAAGCATATTTGCACAAAAATATATGCACATATATATCACTGCTTCCCTCTGTTTTTTTTTGCACAGCCATCCTCTCTGATATTGAGTAGATTTCGATTGCACAGGTAATTTCTGCCTGTTTCTCTCAAGAGCTTCTCTCCACCCCACACCTCCTAAATGACCACTTCTGAGTTTGTGATTTTGTTCTACTTTGAAAGTACATAGACATATTTTGAAATGTACAAGCTTTAATCTATTCATTTTGTGAAACGGCACCAATTTGAAGACCACTTTTTATATTTTGAGTAGGAAAGAAAAATGTATTTCTGGTGTTGCTGTGGGTTTTTGCTTTGGGTTTTTTTGCAAGTGGAGTTTGGTTTTGGGTTTGGTTATTGGTTTTTTTTCCAGATTCTTAGCTTGTTTGGCCAACTGTACCTAACATCTTAGGGACAAAAGTAATTTGCATGCATTTCCCTCAAATGTCACCATGCATTGCTATCTGTAGCTTTAAATTGATCACCTTTTTAATGGTCTGGCCCTCAGAGACCCCAGAGAGAAGCTTGGGTCATTCACTGAAGACAAGTAATAATCTGTTATCAAATTTCTTATTGAAAATCCATATGAGGCTCAGCAGCCTGTTATGCTTCAGAGGATAGTTATGTCATGCTCCAGTGGTGGTGGGAGAGATTCAAGGAAGCAGGCAATGAAGCTATCAAAGTGGCAATCCTTCTCTGTCTTCCAGTCACCTTAGGAAAGACTGAGTAAAACTGTGTTTACTCTAAATGCAGATGCAGGTAGTCTGTGGTAATCTGTGCATGCAAGTACTAATAAAACATGACCAGGAGCATAGGTGAGAGTTAATCCCCATGGGCTGCACCAGCAGAGGTGGTGGTGGTGGTGAGGCATCTGTGAGCTCAAGGATGCTCGACGCCAGCAGAACACACCGTTTACATGGCAATCTGAAAAGAGCTTAGGCGCATACAAAGCCTTTGTGTCTCTTTATCAGTTTTGTGCCTGAGACTTTGTGCTAATGTAAAAATGTAAATCCCCAGCAATTAACAGCCATTTCTACATTAACAGAGCTCCCAAGGTTCTGCTATCTCCATTTGTCTTTAAACATTTTATTAGAAATTTGATACCAGTGATGTTCTAATTAAACACCATTTCCTAGCATGAAGTACTTCTACATACAGCACCACGGATTTATTCTTTCAAGACTGCCTCCAATTTCATGCTTGCTTAAAGCAAGTGTTACAAATACTGTTATTTTTGTTGAGAGAATCATCATTGACATGGTGCTTAGGCTGCACTTCTGGAGCTTGTTGATTGTTGATTTCTCTTAAGATCTAGTAATTCTCAGTGGATCTCATTTAGACAGCAGTGCTAACTGTGTCCAAATTTGTTTCTGAGTTTGCATGGAGAAGTTATGTTCACATCCAGTGGATAGACACTGAAACCAACTGGTGGCACTGAAAAGATGATTTGTCATAAAATTAAACAAGAAAGCTGCTTGTATCTCTTGCATAGCAACACCAAAAAAAAAACCCCAAACTTTCTTTAAATGAGTTAGGCATTGTTCTCAGGCACAACAACAGAATGATTTGAGCGAAGGAAAAAGGAACATTTTGCTTTTAAGAAAGTCTCGGGGACTAAAGGAAACATTTTTTTATGTTCTAACTTTCTATAATCTGAGCTACATTAGAAAAGAATGAGACGTAGTCTTGACTGAATTTGTAATTAAAACAATTTAGAGGCAGACTTTCTATTCATCAAACTCTGGGATGCAAACTTTTTATCAGAAAAGCATTATCTATACATTTCAGTGAATTTGCATTTATGTGCTATGTGAGAAAGGACTTTTTTCTGAGCTTGTTAGATGTAAATAATTTAAGATGGAAAAAAAAGAGAAAAATATCTCCTTTTAAAGACCATATATGTAACAGCAGCAGCCCTTGAGATCTATAGTTCATGGTCTCTAATCCAGAACTAAAGATATTCAGTAAACAAATTTGAAAGACATTATAATAATGGTTTATATCTCTTATTAAATTTAGCTATAATTTATCTCAAATCTCCTGTATAATGAGGTTGTTGTGTGCTTTTTTAGGTAAGACGTTTCACAACAAACAGGCTCGATAGTCCACCAGGCACTTTTACATGCTGCAGTGAGCACTAAATGGATGCCAGATTCTGCAAAATGTTGCAACGGTATAATTCCTCAAATTGTTTTTGGTTCAAACACAATTTTGCTTTTTGGTAGGATCTTCACCATTAGGAATGTCTGAGATACTGACAAAATCATTTTCTTTGTTTTGTTCAGTAGTTTACACTAGTCTTTCTAGTTTGCTGTGAGATGTCCACATTTCAGTAACAGCTGTGTTTCCCCAGTGTTTTATCGGTCCACCCGTGCTGTCTTCCCAGAAGCCAGACTAGGAATTAAGCATACAGATAATATCATGAAAGCCCTCTGCCTGGGTATTTTACTTTCCCACTGGGATAACCAATTGAAGCATATTGTTTCAGGTCTGGTAAATATGGATCTGCACAAATTCAAGAACTTTATAGATGTTCCTGTGCAGTGGGCTGAGGTCTCTGCGTTTACGACATTTCCAATGTGTGATGCAGTCTCCCCATGGATGAAACATTGTGAAGTGTCAGGGTACTCTTCCATGGTCCTTACTGTAGGAGTTTATTTTGTGTATATTGCAAAACAATACATATGGTCTTGGAGAATTTTTCTGACTCAGTCCTTCAGTATTGTAATAATTTTAGTTATGGGACTTTCTTTGATCCCAGTCTCTCTCACTCCAGTGGGTTACTTACTTCTGAACATTTTCATGCTTGAACAGTTGTTCTTTTCAGTTCGCTGTGGTTTTGAGAACTGTGAGAATGCTATGAGGCGTTTAGTCTTCTCCTGCACACAGGCCTTAGTTCAGAGCATCCTGCCTTAAGGGATGGAGTTCTTCTAAGTTAGCGGTAGTAAATATCATGTTAATTAAAATATTGTACCACATTCTATGTTTCCTTTTAAATACTAATATGAATGAAGTCTTTTTTACAGTTGTTAGAACCATGAAGGGCTTTTTCTCTTCTTTTTTTCTTTCCTGTTTAAATTTGAACACTGAATAATAAAATACTGCTGGACATGTTCTTATGTAACATAGCCTATCCCAGCAGATGGACTGTGTGACTGCTTTAAGCATTCTCTTTCATTCTGGTGTACTACCTAATTTGGGGGATTCTCTTTGTTTGTATCTTCATGGGGTTTTTATAGTTTGGTTTTAACAGAAAGGTGGACCTTTGAGCTCCCAAAATGAAGTTTCTCTGGGATATGAAACATATCTTGTGTGAATTTTGTAGAACTCATAATATATGATTTGAAAAAAAAAAAAAATTGCTAAAATTTTCTGTAGATAAATCTTGCACAGATAAAAAATTGCTGTATTATTTCTTGTTGAGTATTTCTTCTTTATTCTCATCCATTTTCTTCATGCGTAGCTGAGCTTCTGCAAATACATTTTCTTTCAGGTTACTTATTATTACTTAGCACATTGATTTTTTGCAGATGAATGTTGGTTTCAGCACACAGATTTCTATACTTGGCGCTTTCTGTAACATCATCTGTAACACTGAATGATGAATGACATTTCATTAGATCAGTATTCTATTTTACCACGTTTGTTTGTCCAAAGGAGTTGAAATATTGGGCAACTGAAATGCTGCTATGTGTGGAGAACCTCTAAATATGTCTATTGTGTACTCTACCACCATGATATTAATGATATATTCTCCCGTAGAAAAATCAAAAGGTTCTTGTGATTTTTTTTTTCAGAACTTTAAAGCCAAGGGTAAGGTATTGGCTCTACTGCATTCAACATGAGCTTTGGTGTTGCCTAAAATAAGTCTGGGATTTCAACCCACAGGAAGAAAAGGGGGGTGAGTGGATGGGATGGTAGATAACAGGACACAGAGACTTGCTGTAAGTCCTTGCTGTGATCCAGAGCCATCTGTTCTCTGCAGAACAGTAGACTATGAGGGACAATATAATCCACAGTGCCTAGTGTTGCAGTGGCTGATTAAATATTTAATGTACTAGGGAGAGAAAACAAGCTCCCTTCTTTTCCTAGGGAGTGAGTGAGCTGCTGAGCTTCAGTTTGTCAGTCATTACATTACAGTGCCTTGGAGCTGGTGAGCTGCTTTGAGATGCAGCAGTGGAAGACACCAACATTCTCATTTTGATTGCAATTCATTTCCCAATATTTCTTAAATTGTACATGCATTTGGTCAGCTTTAATCCTAAAAATTATTTCCCTCAGAAATACAAAATCATGAAAATTAGGAAGTAGTAGTTTAAAATTCTCTGCATTAAGTGTTTTTAGGAGGGGAGGGTCTGATTTCCTACAAAATTTAAGTGTTTGTGCTCAAAGTCCTGAACAGTATTATAGGAGGGCAAAGAATAATTATTTTGTGGGTGATATAACGGTTTCTTGCTGTAATTATTGCCTATGCTTTATGCTTTGCAAAGTGCCAATAGTAAGCCTGGAACTGTTCTCTTATTAGACATTTTTGGTTAACTGTCTTGTCAATCAGGAAGCTTTAACATGCTCAGAATTTATCCTTAAGAAAATTACTTTAATTTAAATTGTTATCTGAGTACAACAAATACGAGATTATCCACATACCTGTCCTAGACTATTTTAATTTAGAGGGTTATTTGTCCTTATAATGACTGTGGATTCACTCAGACACTGCAGAAAGCTCCATACTCTTATCTGCATGTTAACACCTAGACTGTTCTTCTCCTCAAATATATTTCTTACTTGTGTTGAAAATTAATATTGGATGAGTGAGATGATTGAATGATGGCAAGGTTTGTTTGTTTTGTTTTACTGGAGGCTATTTTTTTTTTATTTCACGCTAATGCAGTTCTCAAAGAAAGGTTTCTTGTCAGCCTTGATTGCTTTGAACTTTTGAGCTGTATTTTTATATGAGTTTTGTCTGAATATCATTTGTAGATGTTTCTGCAAAAGTTTAGGTAACATACCACCACCACTGAAATTAATACCTGTAACTGTCCAGTGCAGATCGTATGTAAAAGAGTTAAGGTCTGTTATGATACCAGGCGTCAAAATAACAGCAACTTTCCTCCAAAACACATATTACTGCCAAAAATATACAAATGAGTAGGTTTTGCTTGGCTGAGGAAAGAGTAACAGACTGTTCCAATGTATTGGGTAGCATCAAAACTAGCTTTCTAGTATGTAGTCATAACATTATGCTCTTTTGTTCTGTTAAGTCAAAGCATTTCAGTAAACTTCAGCTGTTACAACAGAAAAAAATAAAATACAGGCACAGAGAAATAATGCACCCCAGATTTCCATGCTAAAGGCTCACAGGCTGAGAAAAACAAGGAGGTCAGACTAGAAACAATATTTTCTTTAAACATTTTGACGAAAAATTAAATTTCTTAGAGTTAACATAACGCCCTAGCACTAACCCTTCCACTGAAGGTGCTTGAAGTTTCCCTATTACAGGATTAAAATTCTGGCATAATGTTGGCCAGTTCTCTTCTAGCGCATGAAAGCCTTCCCAAGGGAAGAAAAGTCTGTCACCAAGATATGGGCAGCTGACTGTGTCTGGCCCAGAGTAAGAGAGGTAATGGTGTGGCTTTTTGGTGGGGAAGGGCAGAAATTGAAATCCCGTCTCAGGGCATCAGACATCAGGGATTTGATATTTCTAAAAGTATAATGGGTAGCATAAAAATCCTGAGTCCTAGATCTGGGCAGTCATTTGGCTGGCAGATTTTCATAAAAATTGACATTGAAATCAACATTATCCCTTGAAAAGATTAAATTTGTTCATATTACAAGATACTGAAAAAAGGAATTTTTTTCACTGTAAAATTTTGGGATGATTTAATATAAATTGTTCACTCTCATTGAGATTTAATTCACTTGAAAATATATTTGGCCTGTCATTTAGACACGTTATTAAAAAATGTGCACGAGGAATGTCCTCATGCTCATAAGAAAAGTCATAAACATATATATTAGAAAATAACACTGACAGTTCATAAAGTGCTGTTAAGAAATAATATGCAATTAAAAGTGGACGTCTTAATATTTTTTCCTTCCTTTCCTCTTCCTACGCAAGTTTATTTAGTAAGTGATAAATGTGGAGGTAATAACAGCACACATAGCTTGTAACATGGTTGTCTGCCTACCCAGTCTCTCTTGTGAACATGTTCTGCCTGTTCTAGCAGCCCTTGCACCAGGCTGATGGTAACTACTTACCTCCCTTCACCTACCACAGATAAGAGGGTTTGGTTCTTGTTTGTATGCAAGCTTTATAGAAGTCATTTCTGCAAATGATTATATTTTGTGCGGTTTTGATTCTGCAGCCCAAATGTATTCAGCTTTCTTTCTAAAAGAAAGCAAATTAGAACAAATCAGAAGGAACGTGCTGGTTTCCTGACATACTGAAAAAGTTACTGAAAAGCCACAGTATAAATCTATTAAAACTCAGAATCAAATTGATCTTTATTAGGACCTCAGGAGTCACAGAAAATAGTTCTGCTGGAAAGAAAAGATTTTTTACACAGAGAAACAGACAGCTTTTATACTATCTGTCAATAACGATCATAGCAAAAGCAGCACTTAAACATAGTAAATGCAGAGTGTTGCTGCACTAAGTGGCAGTTGTGACACAGTTTGATTGTGCATGTATGGTCGCACAGTGCCAGCAGTTACAGCTGCCATCTCAGTATTACTGTGATTATACATGCAAGTTCATAATTAGAACCGAAGAAGCAGTGGGAGAAAATTTAATGTATTTGATTTGATCGTTTGTGATCTTAACAAGTCCACTTTTCATCAATATTGAAGTGTTCAAGTTAGTATCAATACTCAGAACAGGCAAATGTTGCACCCCAACATTCTCTTGTAGCACATTTTTGAATAGTTTGTTTAAGAGAACAATTTTTAATCTAAGTTGTTGTCCTTTCTTACACAGGTTACCTACTAAGGAAACAGAAAACCAAGGGTGTGCTTACTGTAACTGATGCAGTGTAAAACGTAATCCACAGTGCAAATCTTCACTGTTCTCCCTTTCCATGGTCTTCAGACCGAGGGTTATTCAAAACTGACTTCAAGTATGGATCTCAGAATGGCATGATCTGCTCAAGGAAGTCAGATAAGTTCCTAATAGTGGATCATTAATTTGTTCTATGCTACTACGGCCATCAGATACTATTTCCCCATTCCTCTTCTGCTTCAAAGTTTTTCATGAACTGAAGCTACGGACAAAAGCAAAGCCTACTTATCTGTGTGCAGTGACTACGGTCTGAATTACTCTGACTTCATGCCTTGAATTTAATCTCTCCACTCATGAGTCTGTAGCTTGATGCTCAGATCCTCACGGATGACACTCTCAAACTCGTTTTTCCAGACATTAGAATCATAGAATCACAGAATCTTTTAGGTTCAAAAATACATTTAAAATCATCAAGTCCAACTGTAAACCTAACACTGCCAAGTCCACCACTAAACCGTGTCCCACGTCTATACTTCTTTTAAATCCCTCCAGGGATGGTGACTCAACCACTTCCCTGGGCAGCCTGTTCCAATGCTTGGCAACCCTTTCAGTGAAGAAATTTTTCCTAATAGCCAATCTAAATGTCCCCTCGTGCACCTTGAGGCCATTTTCTCTCGTCCTATCACTTGTTACTTGGGAGAAGAGACCGACCTCAACTTCGCTACAACCTCCTTTCAGGTAGTTGCAGAGAGTGATCAGGTCTCCCCTCAGCCTCCTTTTCTCCAGGCTTAACAAACCCAGCTCCCTCAGCCATTCCCCATCAGACTTGTGCTCTAGGCCCTTCACCAGCTTCGTTGCCCTTCTTTGGACATGGTGCAGCACCTCAATGTCTTCCTTGTAGCGAGGGACCAAAACAGAACACAGTACTCAAGATGCAGCCTCACCAGTGCCGGGTAAAGGGGGATGATCACTTCCCTACTCCTGCTGGCCACACTATTCCTGATACAAGCCAGGATGCTGTTGGCCTTCTTGGCCACCTGGGCACACTGCTGGCTCATATTCACCTGGCTGTCGACCAACACTCCC
>NW_009634063.1:37918-84022 GCF_000690535.1 Cariama cristata
GCTCTTCCCCAAGCCTGTAGCATTGCATGGGGTTGTTATGACCCAAGTGCAGGACCCGGTACTTGGCCTTGTTGAATCTCATAAAACTGGCCTTGGCCCATCGATCCAGCCTATCCAGATCCCTCTGTAGAACTTCTGTTCACAAAGAATAGGTCTGGTGGAACGCCTTCCATAGTTGGTTCACTCACCAGCTGTGTCAGGAAGTTCTCTTCCACAGACTCCAGGAACCTCCTAGACTGGTTCCTCTCTGGTGTATTGTATTTCCAGCAGACATCTGGTAAGTTGAAGTCCCCCATGAGAACAAAGGCTAGTGGTTGTGAGACTTCTCCCAGCTGCTTATAGAATATTTCGTCTGCCTCTTCATCCTGGTTGGGTGGTCTATAGCAGATATCCACCATGATATCTGCCTTGTTGGTCTTCTTGCTGATTCTTACCCACAAACACTCAACCCTGTTGTCACCATCATTAAACTCTAGACAATCAAAACAATCCAAACACTCCCTAAGATACAGGACTACACCTCCTCTCCTTTCTTGCCTTTCCTTTCTGAAGAGTTTAGAGCCATCAATTGCAGCACTCCAGTTGTGCGAGTCATCCCACCATGCTTCCGTTAACACCACAGCAGGATAAAGGCCTTCAATATTTCATTTCTTGTTATTGTTGTTTATTTTTGTTACACTAAGCACAGAAGCCCTGGCTGCACAAAGGCATCTGTGTCTTGTTATACGACCATATGTGAAAGAATCTCTGTGTCAAAGAACTTGTGCTATAAGGTAAGACAAAAACAGCAAGTAAAAAGGAAATACAAGCAAAGTGACATACCCAAGGTCAAAAATGGTTCTGTAGACTTCACTGTTTCTCTCCTTGAGTCTTATCTAAGGCAATTTCTATATAAAACCTGGAATATTGTGTGCTGCGCATTACAGTTGCTATATTGCAATTACTTTGAAAACAGAGGATATTTCCACCCACACAGTAATGAAACATTCTTTCAGTGGGACTAATGAGATTTTGTATGAACCATCTGCTGCTTGCCTTCCATTAGATCAAATGCCTTGGAAAATGGGGAAATCCCTTTTAGTAAAAGTAAAATAGAATTATAATAACAATGATCATCTGTGAACTAGAAGTCAAAAGCTAGTGTGGTAGAAAAGTCCAATGTCATTTTAAACATTAGCTACTGAAAAGACACAGAAAAATCTGCTGTACTGAGCAAAGACTCCAAGGCCAAAGGAAACTGTCTATAATAAAAGATGGACTTGATACAAGGTTGATTTCCATTGTTAAGAGATATGGGACATGTTATACCCTTTTTATTGGAGACAACTTGCTGAAGCTTTGTACAGGATTTCCCAAAAACTCACTGAAACCAATTGTGGTTTATAATGTTAGACAGTACCTACTGAAGACACAAGAAGAAGAAAACTTGGCTGCTGAATGAAAGTGTGGTCAAATACCTGCTCCTGTCCAGCAGACCCAATGGGGCTACCATGGTTTGGGTAGTGCCTGTGACCAGTGATGTGCAAAGAAGGGACATGACTAGCATTCTGGGCAGCTGTGATGAGCAGGCACCCCTTTACAGAGGCACTGTGTGGGCAATGCCTTTGGCATGAACTTGGCCCAGGGCTTGAATTCATGTCCTGAATCTGTGACAGGATGTGGTAACCATATCGGTTCTGCTCCTAATTAAATACATTATTGTTCAATTGAAGTTCATTTCCTCCTAAATGCTTCCTCTCTATTTTCTCCTACAATCATAGAATCATTATGGTTGGAAGAGACCTTGAAGATCATCAAGACCAACCGTATACCCAATGCCACCATGCCCGCTAAACCCACTAAACCATGTCTAGAAGGAAGGTAGGAATGCTGTTGCTGAAATAGCCTGTGAAATTAAATGATTTTAATGAGATTTCATATTAGCTAACTGGTTTTCATGTAGGAGTTTATACCTCTGACATATTTTGGAAAAGGACTGAAATCCTAATTTAGCAATGTTTTTTTATAAATATCCAAGCAGCATATTTTATTTGTATGAAATACTTCTTATAAACTTTCCTTATAAAATAATGTTAGCATTGAAATTATGTCTTTGAGTAGCTTTCTGAATAGATCCCTAGCTTGCACAACAATTATTGCTGGCATGATTGTGATCTGAGGAACCCTTGTTCCTGTCTGATATTCTTTCCCTGTGACTAATTATTTTACAGACTATGCTTTAATTGCAGGGTGTAGGAGGTACTTTCTATAACTGTTAAGTATTAGAAGGGGACATGCTCTGCAGATCATTAAATGTGCTACCAGGAATAAGCACGCTTCTGAGACCAATGACATTTGTCAAAATTAGTCAATGTGTTTGTTGAGAGCAAAAGGTCATCTCCAGGAGATGTACTTGTAATTGCTGGCATGGTGGGTGCTGTTAATTATTTAACATGATACAGAGGACGTAGGCCTTCTCGGGAGAAATGGCTTCCTTTTTTCTTTTATTTACAAACAGGATGCATTAAAAACTCTGAGTGAATTAAATTTGTTTTTTAAACAAATCCAGACTGACAATTTTCTTGGTAGCCTGCAAACATTGCTAAAGAGGAGACAAGTTACAGACATCAAAATATTATCCATATTTCATGGCTTCCTATCAGAACATAGAATGATGTAAAATAAAACTGTTAACAGATTTCAGCATCTATGCTCAAACTAGGCCAACATCACTGTGTACTTTCAAAGTCATCCACTAATGAGAGTATGTATAAAACTTAGGTCAGAGGTACTGCTTTGCAATGCTGTCTCTTACAGTGCTGTTATTTGGTGTTGTTTTCATTGTGTCTGATTTTGGCAAAGCAAGGGCTCATGTTCTCCACATGCGTGCCCTAGGCCCCAGGTGACAAGAGCACGTCAGGAGTGATCAGAGGTCTAAAAACCTGTGAGTAAAGATTGAAGGAATTGGGACTTTTAGCCTAAAGAGAAGATTGAAGAAGGGACACCATAGCAACTTTGTCTAGGTAAAAGATAGCCCCAGAGAGAGCTACTTCTCTATGTCTGGGGTAGATAGAACAAGAAATAATGGGTTTATGTTGCAAAAACCAAGGTTTTGTTCAGAAATAAGGAAAAGATTTCTAAAAAAATAGCAAAGCAATGCACTGGATTGGAGGCTGTCTAGTGCAATTTGGACTATCACTTCTCAGAGGTGATTTAGACATAATGGTTCTTGCCTTGGGGGATGTTGCTTCATCAAGTTCTCTTCTAGACCTTTTTTGCTGGAATTTTATCAAGGAAGTCTACCCAGGAATAAAAAAATAAAACCTTCCCAATGAACTTTTAATCAAAACAGATCTGATTCTAGTAGAAAGTTCAATTTTTATCGTGGGGTATTTTTGTGGGTTTGGTTGTTTTTTTTTTTGTTCAGAAAAATCCTCATAATCAGCTGAAGAGTCTTGTTGCTAGAACAGTCCAAACCATTTGCTTTAATCATCAGTAAGGGGTTTGGCATTATAGATCATGCAGTAGATTAGCAGTGACATCCTCCAGACAAAAACTTGAAAGTTGTGCTTGAGTGTGTGACAAAGTAGTTTTGATGTCGTTGGCTTGGGGGATTTTCTCCCTCTGTGAATCGTTGTATACACACACCTCAATTTGAGAGGCAAGGGCTTTTATTTTCTCAGGTACTGAAACCCCAACTTTGAACACATTGCAACAAGACTTTCACTATGCATACAAGCATTTAAAGTTATTTTACCTTGTTTTCCAGGACTTATTTTGTCACTATTGGATAGTTTCTTTCCTTCCCCTGGACAAACGCAGTTCTAATCTTGAAGGAGTAAAAGACATCTTTGCTTTTGTTCTTTTTTGTGTGTGCAGTTGTGCAGAAAGACATTTTGAAGTGCATTGGTGTTCAGTTCTTATTCATGTCCTTAAGAAGCAGCCAAAAAAAGTTACTATATATCAGTGCTACGCTACTGCCTGTAAAAGCTTCCTCTGCTGTAGCAGTTCTCAAAAGCATGCGGTCTTCACCACAGATTGGTGTCTAGCCCAGAGCTCGGATGTACATAACTGGAAGGAAATGTCCCCCACACCATCACTGTCTAATGTCTGCTTCAGAGAAACAGTGGTAAAAATAGGTGATGCAGAGCTCTACACAACAGTAAGATTTTATGATTTTTCATTTGCATTAAAAGACATCCAGTAAAAGAATGAGCTTAGTGCAATTCACATGGAGATAATCCACTTTTAATGCTGACCCTCTCTTCTACATTTATTATGAGACAAGAGGACCTTGCGTGGTACCGTATCAGCATATACCTAACAAATGCATATACATGTCAGCAAAAGTCCATATACAAACTGTCCTGGAGGTAGGGCTTGCCAGGCACCTGTGGTGCACTTTGCAAGCATTACACGCTTAGGAAATCCTGTCCTGAGTTGTCCCAGTACTCTTGGGTATTATTCCATATTAAAGCATATTATTTGGCCACATCTACGACTATATTTGAGGAAACTGAAAGCAATAGTCTAGATTTCTGCTTAAAAACATATGCATAAGGGAAAGCAGGCGACGACGTGCAGTATCTCGGAGGGTTGCTAGATGGTGCTAAAGCATATACAGACGTGTATCACCGCGCGTAACTGCTGCATCGGCTCCTCTGCTTACGGGTTAGTTTGGAAGAGAGAAAAACTGAAGATGTTTTCTGTCTGTCCTGTTTTCTACACCACCTCCAATGGAAAGAACACCTCGGCTTCCTTGGTTTCTCAAAGAATGTTTTATTCAAATTTGCCCCAAATTACTAAGCTCGCATTTTTACATACTTTTACAGAATTTTCTATTTACAGCAAGACTGACTAAATATTTTTTGATGAGGAGACAATTTACCAAAACCTGGCATTTCAGAAAGACTGACATTATTCAGGGGAAAAAAAGAGAACTGTTAAATACTTTATTTCAACATTTCCAGAAGTATACACATTGAGGTCGGTTGGTTTTTTTGTTTTGTTTTGTTTTTTCTTTGTTTGTTTTTTTTTTTTTTTCCCAAAGAGCGTATTCACTTAGAAATTTCTACTTGCTCATTTTTTGTAAATGTTTACTTGACTGGAGGAGGGAGAAATAAAGTGAATAATATCTAAAGAAAGTAAAGTGAGTGTTGCATCAAAAATGGAACAGAATGGTTCAGGTAAAATGAAAAAGAGTTGTTTTATACTTTCCTAGTTTCACAAAGCAAATAATATAACTAAGCTAGCACGTATTATGTTGAATATATTATAAATCAAAACTCACTTTCCTTTGGTTTTGGTTTCATCCAAAGTACATATTCCTTACTTGCACAGTTATGGGAACTACAATTTCCAATATATTTTGATGTAAGTTCATCCTGTGGTGTCAGCTGAGGGTTGTGTTTGTTTTTTTTTTTTAAGAGACCAATGTAAGCTTTAAGTTATATTAAAGAGAAAATCTTTTCTCAAGGGAATATATTAAAAACTCATACAAAGCTTATTAAAAATTACAATGTAGAATATATTGCATTTCCTATGGGACAAGTTGTGGTGTCAGGTACTAGCTAGGAGTACATACAGTATACAAATTATTCGTAGGTGAATAATTGAAGTATTTACTTTAAGAACATAAGAATTATTCTCCGAGTGATTATCTGCTGTTTGTATACAATGTCATTTTGAAAACTGCTTAAAATTAGAAAAAGCTGAAATCTAATTTGCTTTGATGCCAATAAATGCTGGCAATAAATGCTGGCAATGACAACATTTGTCTGAGTAGTTTGAGGGAATTTAACATTAATCAGGGTTTTAATCAGGAAAACAAGAAGATTGGCTGTAGTTCTGTGGAGACAAGCTGTAACAAACTTCCTTGCAGGTCACATTCAATTAACTTACAGCCAAAAGGGCATGAAACCACATTGTGATTTAACAAGCCCAAAGTCTGCCCAAGTTTCATTCATAAAACAAATCGATCATCCTGCTTCCATCATCAGCATTATTAGATGGCATCAATGGTGTTCTCAACACTTTATTGATTAGTTACTTCCTTTTTCCAGGCATATAAATAGGTGGCCGTTTTCATCATGTCTGAATGTCTTAAACACCACTGAAATTATCATTCCTGTCCCACTATGATATGGAAGTATGTGTCAAAGATGAGACAATTCAAATAATCAGAAGAAGAAAATTGCTGACAGAAGTTCTTATGATGAATGAACCCTACTGGTATGACACTTTATCTCATCCTGGCATTTCCTTACATCATGATATCTGAAAAAGGGAAGAGAGAAACTTGCTCTGCCCATGCTCAGAACTGACCAAACATCAGATGTCAATGGTTAGCATGGTCCCAAGTCCAAACAAGGCTAAAAAGGTCACATTGGTTTTAGATTAAAATTGAATTGCATGCCAGCACCATGTCTTTGCCTGAAACATACACTGCAGATGTCCTGTAAAAAATGAGTATTTTTATCCCTTTTGTTATTAATGGATCCATATTAGTCTGTCTTCAGCTGTGATCATATTTTGTTTATTGTGGCATGAAACATCACTGCTCACAAAAGAACCAACGAGATTCTGGTAAGGTCAATGAAAATTTTTCCTTATCTGTTTGGCCACTGCTTAGGTCAAAAGACAGTCCTCAGACCAATAGAAAGGACTTTAAAATGAGTCTTGATTAATTTAAAAATTTGATAACAAAATAATTTTTAACTTCAACTGGGGAAAATCCATGTTTTATTCTTTGCTCTGTTCCTACTAAAAATATGTATTAGTTCTATATTTTGTATTTGACAAACCACAGCACATTACCCAGAGCTCCTCAATACTCATTCCCTGTTTTTGACATGCTTTACTCCTCTTGACGTGAGTTTTCACCTGGATCATTTTGTTAACTCCAATTGATTGTACCTCTCCCGAGGCAATCACTTAAGCCACTCTCGAAAAAGCTCTTGGTAGAAAAGAAGTACTCCCCAGTGTGAACTTCTGTCTCACTGACTATTTACAGATTTTATGTAAGGATTGTATATACTGAGATAAACAATCAGTCAAACAAGGACTAGGACATGGTTCTCATTTACTGCTGGTAAGCTTACTACTGCTAGATGAAGAGCATAGTGCTCATTTAAATACTAAATTTCTATGCCAAACACACTTCAGTGAAAGGAGCCAAGAGCTGTGTTCCCCTCTTTCCTATTCCACCCAAGCAGCAGCTAGCTGGGGTATTAGGATGCTTCCTCTGGTGTCTGGGTATGAAGTGAGGCATGTTCTTGAGAGACACAACTCAGAAGCAGAGGAAGAGATTACACCCAAGTCTGTCTGTTCCTGCTTAGCTGTACCGACTACAGAGCAAATACCCATCACGATCACAGAGGGGTTGCCAGCAGCAGAGGTTGATGTGCTCCTGCATGGACAGCCCTGAACCAGCAGCAGCCCAGCAGAGCTTTAGCATGAGCTAGATGCCAGCTGCTTGTTGTGGGCAGATAAATGAGCTTGTGAGCAAATTTTCATGCAGGTACTTTATTAATAGTGAGGTGTTAGGCAGAGGCGGCTGTGGGCTTTGGCTCTTTCACTGTCAATGCAGCAGGTAAGTTGGCATTCTGAGGATCACAGTTTTTGACTGAAGAGCTTAAGTTGTGGGTGGCTTGGCATGTACCACCCAAGCCCATGAATCTAGTGAAATGGTAATTCCACAACATGAGGAAAAAACTTACTTGCTAAAGGTAATCTAGCTCTGGATGATCTAGACCTTTCTTAAGAAAGGTCTTCACTGACCTTGGAAAAGGTTAGTGTTTACAGACGTTCTACTCAGCTGAGAAATTTTCTGTAATGGCCTTCAAGGGTATGTGTTTACCAGTCACTCTTTTGCTAGGTGCAAATATGAGCCTTTGTGAAAAGGCCACGTAATGAGTCTTGATATTTGCTGTTTCACAAAGGTTTCTGTGAAGCACCTGTAATGAACTCTGTATCTATTTGAAAAGTAGATCTCATGATAACAATTATTATAAAAGTATTTGTGTTCAGAGTAACATGCGTATGAAGAAAGGAGATAAATTCTCTTTTTGGCGTCCATAAAAATTCAGAATAGGTCCAGTGATAAAATATGCCATAGATTAAGAAAAGTCTAAAATTAAGCAGAAATGCCCAGGTAAATGTATATATGCCAGAAGTCAGGCTAGGTTGCATACAATCCACTTAAAAGAGTTTTACAGTGATGGCGTACTTCATAGACTGTGAGAAAACTTTTGTTTTGGTTTTTTTTTTGGTGTGTGTCATTTCCACTACTGGTGCACTGCAGATGTGTAAGTAGTAATCAACACCTCTAGGAGTTTAATTTTCATTACACAAGTTGGTGCCTGGAGCACACACATTGACACATCTCTCTTGAAAAAAGATCGCATAGAATTGAAATCTACTCATCTCATGCCTGTTCCAACACGTTTTTTAGCCCCACACTAAACTTGAAGCCTTTAAAAGGACAGGCTTGCTTGATACAGTTTTAAATGCTTTCTGTAGCATTTCTCTCAAAATGCAGTGAGCTGTCTGCGGAGCACACAAACATTCTACCCAAAAAGCATAATATTAGAGCAATAACATGCCTCATTTCAAAGCTAAATCTATCAAGGTCTGCAGAAATAGTGCTAAAAAATCCTTCACCGGTAGGAAATGTAATCACCTCTGAAAGTGTGAGCCCCCAGAGCTGCTGAGACAAGGGAATTTCAGACCTTGCTTGTAATCTCATTATGAACAAGACATTACCTTTGCTATTTGGAAAGTGGGCCCAGTGCCTTGCATTTAGTTGCAAGATTACCACTCGCATCCTGTCAGAACAAGAGGAATCAGCAGAGGCATGTGAGAGTTAAGCTCTGAGCTGTACCAGAGAAGGCTGTAAAAACTCACAGCTTATTTATATTAAAATATTTTTTGAGTAACTAATGCAAACAACTCAGTAATGTGAAGAAAGTAAATAGTGAGCAGGAGGTGAGCAGTATGTTTGGGAGCTGTGAAGGAACTGAAGGAATGCCAGGGTTGAACTAATTTCCTATTCATTACATTCCCTAGCCTAAGAATAGAATGAAAGTACAAAACACATACATCTCTTTAAAAAATAGACCTTGAAAAGTAAAACAAAAGCAATCAGTCTGAACAGGAAACACTAATGTCTGGGAAATACTAGGAGGAACTATTCCACAGAAGAAGGAAATTATCCAGTAGATGACCTTACACTTGCTTGTGCAGACCAGAATGGGGTGCGGGACAGGAAGGGAGAGAGAGGACTGAAGAGGGGGAGGAATGATTGCTTTTCTCCTACTGTTTATTCAGTGTAAAGAAAGAATGCTACTTTAGAGACAATACACGCGAAGTGTTGGCTTCAAAGAGCGAGTCACTGGCAAGGCCAAACCTTGGAAGGTGCTAAGGCTCTCACAACTTCTGCTGGCTGCACAGTAGTTGGCATGCTGCAGTCCTTTTTGGAGCTGATCTCAGGAGAAATATGAAAAAAAAAAAACCATCAAACAATATTGTAAGATTGTAAGCAAAACAGGACAAAACTCCCAGCAGACACTGCATAGCCCTTTCAGAACTAGTTATGCCATCTGCTCTCAATCTGTCCTGAGCAAATCAAGCTCATCAATTAAGCAGAGAGCTCCTCAAAGACAGGAGTACTTGACTTTGACTCGCAGCCATAAAACTCAAGTCAATTTTTCTGTGTACTAGAGTTTGTGTTAGAGCTCCATTAGGAAAGAAGCAAGAAAACTCTTCACCACATTAATCATCTTAGGAACCTCCTGGTCTCTAAGGACTTTCTTGTAAAACATGTGGTTGAACTGAGAAGTTCATAATCCAGTGAGTAGTTTTAGTGAAGTCAGCATGACTATTTGTATAAATGCTCAGCAACAGAAGCAAGGGAGAATCATGCCAAAAATAAATGGAAGATATTTTTCAGGAAATCTCTGGTACCTTTTCTATACTTAAGGACCACAGGGGTCCTTAAGCAGAGACACAGAGGGATGCAAAGACTTATGGGCATTTTTAAAAGTACATGGACATTTTATAAATTACTTTTTGTCCGGGTACTGCCTGGATGGATGAGCAGTTTAACTGTGCCACCACTCATGATACCCACAAAGAAGCAGGGAAGAGAGTGTGTCTTCTCAAGGAGTGTAGGTCACAGTGGTGGTCCAAGTGGCACTCTGCATGCCAGGTCAGACCTATAAGGATATTTCTGCTTTTGTGTGATTTCCACTTCAGTTCAGACTAGTAAATTAGTTTCCAGTTTACATCTAGAGAGTTCTGGCACCAGTAGTCTGGATAACTGAATTAAATGTGTAAGAAACCAACAGCACTGTTCATTTGTGGTTCCCCAAACTCTTCCAAGAAGTTATAACACCCACAATGAACAATTGAAGAACAGTTTTGGGCAGCAACATCTGGTATTTCAGATCTGGGTTCTTGCTTTGTGTTGTCCTGAAAAACAATACTCTAAAAACATTTTCACAAAAGTAGAAGTGAGTTGTCTGTTGTGAGGGTTCCTTGTTTCGATACATGCAATTGTACAAGGCACAGAGCTGTGTGAGGGAGAACTAATTCATTCCTAGTATGGAGCACTCTTGTTTGAGGTAACTAATCACAAATGCCCAAAATAAAACCCAGGGCTCTTAGATAACTTTATGTGGACTGCTTCTGGCCAAGGCCACGCTAGCAAGAATGCATGCAGGCTTCTTCAGGCATTTGAAAAATGTTTAGATATAAAAAAATTGGGTCTTGAATTTGATGAAAGTTTTCCAAACCAAAATGCCTCAAATGAAACATTTAAAAGCAAGGGATGCCCTTTTGTGTTCCAGTTTTGCTTCACTGGAAGTATTCCTACCGTGTCATTGGTGATCATGCAGGTGAAGGACTTAAACCCTTTCTATGTATGTTCAGGAACAAAGCTAATACACAGAATGGCCTTTCCCAGGCTTTTTCTTTCCTATGGTTTCTCCCTTAGTGCTTGGCTGACTGGAAGATCTCCAGTTTCAGATTTAGGAAAAACGTGTTGTCAGTCAGATGAATTTCATCTAAGATAACCTAGTCAGCTTTAACACGAGTTTCATCTAAGATAACCTAGTCAGCTTTAACAGTTAAAAAATTTCTTTAACATCTCCATTGTGCATTATTGTTTGTGAGAAATGTAACTATTCTTCAGCATATTTTAACTACACTTTTCAATATATAATTATTTTAGTCTGAAATATGTAAAATCAATGGCAGTGCTGAAAACAATTCTCATTGATTTGAAGTTAGTATGTAGTACCTGATCATTAAAATGTGAGCAGCAGCTAAACAGTGTGCCTACAAGATGAAATGGGGAATAAAACATGAGGTTTAGTTATGAGTAAGCTCATGGCTTTAATTATTATTGTTATAGAAGTCTTTTCTAATCTTTTTCTAAATTTGCTGTTACTATATGATCACCACACATTAGATTTACTTTAAAAAAAAGAAAAAGGTTTGCTTTTTAGTGCAGTGTTTCCATGTCCTTTATCAGTATATCGCAAAGTACGTCATCAGGAAATAGCACTTGATTTGCTTGCCCTTCATCCTGCTTTGCTGACTTCTACTTCGCTCTAGTAGCACCCTATAGCCAATCTTTTTTCAACTCCTTTACAAACAGATAAGGAACTCTATTTACATTTTTAACTTCCTGGCAATAAGTTTTGTAACAAAATCGAGTTTGACGGCAAGCCCCCTTTCAGGAATGCATTATAAATTAATGAATATGTCTTGGTTCCATGTACAGGTTGGGGTTTCTCTCTAAAATGCGTTGTTCATTGCATAAGAGAATTGTAGGCAGCAGACAGAAAAGGGTTTGGAGTTCAATTTATCTGGAGTTCAAGTTTCTGCTTATGGATTTAACTTTGGAAGTCAAGGATCCTGGCTGGGAAAGTCATTGAAATTCAGAGGACTGAAAAGAAAAATCTTTGAGCTCTATGAAACAGAGTCCTCTCTTTTCCCAGTCATAACAGCATGACACTATTAAGCAGTGTCTTTGATCTGCAGTAAGTATATCTAATTTGAATTCACTTGATATTACTGCCAGTATAAGCTAAGCCTTTGTGCATCTTCCAGATTGCAGGGATATTATTATATAAGGAATATCTTCACCCCAAGCAAGAACACTTGAATCATATCCTCTCCCTCTTCAGCAAATGTCACATGCTACAAACCACAGCATTTCAGTCACTTGGTTAGAGGACTATCAGAAACCAAGAAAGAAATCTGTCATTTATTCACTTGTTTTAGGTGAAAAAAAGCAGTTTTAAGGACCCTATCTCCTGTGGTAAGAAATTTGCACAGAGCAAAATACAGCATCTTAAAAATTTTCTCTGGAGGACATGTCTCAAATTTTGTATTTTTCCCTGAATATTTGCATTTCCTTAGCATATAAATATTACTGTATAATGAATATTACCTTACCCAACATACCTAGATTATCAGGATTACTTCAAGATAGTCATGCATCTTAGTAAGTAGTATGGAAGAAAAGGAAGTAACTGATAGAAATCTTCATATCTTTATACTATTTCATCATACAATCTTCATAAGTTCTTTCAGATACTTGCCACACTTTTCTGTCACAAGAAATAACTTTTAAATATTAACAGGCAAGGTTTTTTCTCCCCTGGCTCTTTTCTCTTTCCAGTAAGGAGATTCTTACTGAGAACTTTGCTTCTTGATCTTGCTGTGACCTGCCATAATCATCTCAGTCTTCTGTTTTCAAAGCAATTCACTTCCATCAGTCACTGCATTAATGACCTGTTTCAAGCTTACCCTTGAAAACAATGATAACTGTTTGAGACTCGTATATAAGAGATACACATTGTCATGTGGGGCCTGATCCAAAGTCTATCACTTGTCCACCAAGGTCTTCTCAAGCTCTTCAAAAGATTTTGATTGGGTCCCAGACCTTTTACCTCTGTAGAAGTCTCTGCAGCACCAACGAAAACACAGTAGCTACTGTTAATATAACTAGTATGCTCATTGCCAGACAGCAAGCAATGCCAGAGAGGCGACTATAGTTGAACAGCTTATGTAGTTCATGAATTGAAAGGAGTATCTGTGTGTGCACCTCCTTTACTTTTGTGAGAAAATAAAGCATGAATCTTTAACACAACAAAGCTTTGGCCATGATCTTTGGACTTGACTGCAAGACCAGCAAGCAAACATCTCATGCAAACCCATGAGGTCAAATAGTACTGCGGAATATTCTTAAAAGTAAGTACTTCTAGTTATTTATTATGCAGGTGCTTCATGTCACAGAGGACCTCCTTGGGGAGCAGAAAACCCCTGGAGTCACATCATCTAACAGGGAAGCAGAGGGAGACTCCCCAAGATCGATCACTATTCCTATTCTGAAATCTACCTTGGGAACAAGCAAGCTTCCCTTACATGGCAGAAGAATATGTAATAAAGATATTAGATGTCCAGAGTTGACAGACATTCCAGATAGATGTGAAAATTTGCCTGAAACACACCTATTGTATGGTACAAAATCATAAGAATGTTTTTGAAGAGTAATATTGCTCTGACTGGAAGTGGAGGATCCTGAGTGTGAAAAGCTTTTCCACTCTGATGGAAGAAGAAATCTTAGAACTTGTCAGTTTTCTAAATATAATTTCATAAGAAAGATAAAAGACGTCTTTCCTGTGCAACCAATTTTTTTCTATATACACCCATTTTGCAGGTCATTAGCTAGCTAACTGAGCATCAAGCAGCAGCCTCCCATGTCCTGTATTATTCAGACTGGGATATATAAGAATTGGGAGCTTCACTTAAAACACAGACAGAGCAAGGGAAGCTGGCAAGAAGCAATGTCAAAGGTATTGTCTGCTGTGGCTTCAGACAGGGCTGGAGGCTATATAGAGACACTGAAAAAGCACTGTTAGCTGACTAACAAGCCATGGATCTTCAGAAGGACACAGGAGGATGCAAGATTTCAGTACCCTAGGAGGATGCTTAGTGATGGTAAATTTTTATAGTATCCATGAGAAAAAAAAAAAAGAGAATAGGCTCTTTTCTAAAGAAAATTGGTAATCATTCTCCTCTTTTTTCTATTCTTTTATTATGTATTTTTTTAATGTAGATTTTTTTCCCCTTGAATTCCTAATACAAAGATGTTACATGCTAATTCTGCAAGGGCTCTGGGGAACAGGTGAGAGAGGTAGACTAATTTTTGATACCTAAATTCTGGATGTGGTTCAGGCACCAGCTGATTTAAGATTGCATTACTTGTAATAATAGCATTTCCAATTTACTTACTAGGGAATCCATGCTCAGACATTTTATGCACTTAATTCCCCAAAGGTTTCCCTTCCTGTCCCTTCTTTCCCTTCGTTTTTTTGATTTTTTTGATTATTTTTCTTTCACTATGGCAAACCATGCCACCCTTTAGAAATTACGATAGCAATTTCCCCTCTCTAGACCTGATCAAAGACCTTCCCATAGCCATTGCTGTGTTTGAACACAGAAGTGGGTTTTGGCTACTCTTTCAATGCTATTCCTCTTCTAAGCCCCCATAGAAACAGATTCCTTCTGTCTGGTGAGTATCCACCAGCAGGATAGGGAAAGGAGAAAAAAGTACTGCGGTGATGTATAATGCCCTTTCCTGTCCCTGTCAAGATTCCCCAGGAAGAACAAATTTCAATCAGTATATTCCACATGTAGTATGGTGTAGTTGATGAGTGACTGGAGCTAAGAAACTTTTCAGTGGGTTTCTGTTACTATTGTGGTGGAAGGATTTTGGGGACAGTTCATTGTTCCTCTTAAGCATGGTGAAAATGTGTCTTCAGCAATATCTGTCCTTTCCCATACAGTCACCAACAGACATTTCTGAGACAAAATCCTTTGATTTGCTCAGAAGATTTATTTCATCTTTGAAATATGGTCAACATCAAGATGGAAACCATGGAATACCATTACCAGTAATGAAGCATGTAAGTTAATGTAAAGAAGTGTGAATGACTTGGATTTTTTTCTAGATATCAGTCTTTGTAAAGTGCATTTTTTTTATTTTTTGACACAAGAGGTATAGTGAGAAATACAAAATAGATCCCGCTGTGTGTTTGATGTCTTAGAAAGGCAGCAAGATGTGAGTAAGTTCAGTACCAGAGATGAGCACATTGAGTTCAGACTGGAGACAGGCATACTCTATTCACCTATTAACTACAGTGCTCCTCCTACAGTGAGGCCCCAAACTGGCATAAATCATAGGAAAGAATAAAAAGGGTCTCTGAGCAGGTGTGTTATAAAGTCAAAGCTCTCTTCCTGGTTAAATACAGAGCCAGAGACACAGTTTGGCACAAACTTATCTTGTTGCAACTTAATTAGACATCTGACTATGTTCCTCTGTACTTAGAAGCTGGCCAAAGCCTTTCACTGACAGACAGAGCTGTGGCATAGGAAAGCAGCCCGAGGCACGTCAAGCTATTGAGTTGGATGAAGAGTGAACAAGTGCCAGGTCTGTGGTAAGGTAGGTTCCATGGGACCCAGCACCAGCCCTGTGCCATCTCCTTTCGGTGCAGTCTGGCAGCCCTGGAGAGGATCCCTGACCCCATTCAGTCGCTCTTTCCTGCCGTCTGCCTGCAGGCTTCAGTTCCATCACGGTCATGCCGCCGCTCGGCACCCACCTTGCCGGCTGCAGTAGCAGCTCCCCTTGGCAGGGACCAGCCCAGCCACTGCTGCCAGCCTCATGTTTCCCTGCAGCAGTGTGGGGACTGCCAGCAAACACAGCCCATCAGAAGTGCTGCAAGGAATTGAATTATCAGGGATTTGTATCCCACTATCTATAACTGCCCGTCTTAAGCAAGGATATATGGGCAGAAAAACATAGAATTATTTTTTTTTTAGCTCCATTGAAACAAACAGAAGTAATAGATGTTTTGCCAGAACTCCTTCTTGACAAATAAAAAGGAAAAAGTAAGAACAGAAATCAAGGACCTAAGGAGACCTGGGTAGAAGGAAGGTACATACATTTGTTTGTCTTCAACGCTCCTATGAAGAATAATTAAATCTGCAACAACCAACCTTCTGCAGCTTTATGAACTGAAAAAGAGGAGGTAAATCCCCAACTGATGTTGTCAGCAAGATCAATCTGCCTGTAAAATCAGAGACCTCTGTAATTTTTGTTAAAAAAGACCTGTAGTATGTTCTAGATACAGATATGGCTTGTGACTCATGGAGTCATGCTAACAAGTCCTCCATTGCATGTAGGGTTCCAATATTTGTTTGGATTTGGTGGCGTTCCAATTTCAGATGAAAACCCAGGCACTGAAGGTAGACTGCAAAGCAGCTGAAAATTTCCAGCCAGATTTAATAATACACAATGAAACTGTTCTCAAGCTACACAGCAAAGAGATAGCGTACTATGCATTGTACTTTACAAGATCTTCTTTGCTTATTAATAGTCTTTATAGGAAGATTTAAAATACAATCAATTCCCTCTGCTTAGAGTGCAGAACCTCTGCAAGCATCGCAGGGATCTCTTCTTCTGGGAGGGGAAGTTGAATTTAAGGAATCAAATGACATGTGACATTTTCACCAAAGAGAGAAAACACCTTTGGAGTGCAGAGGCTTCCTATATTCAAAACAGGAAGCAAAACCTTGTGTCCCTGCAAGTTTTACTTCCCATGTCTGTACATAAATAATGATTCAATGACATCCCTGAAGAAGGAGGCACAGAAGGAAGAGATCTCTGAGGCAAGAAGGAAGTCATACGATGAAGCTCCCACTTAATTGTCCTCTCTGCTCAAGCCCCCGGCAAAACTCAGCCAAAGAAGTTTCTCCACCTTGAATGACTTTCCTCTACCAGCAACATCAAAAACTGCCAATAGGCAGAAAAACATCTATATGTGTAAGAGAGGTGTAAAATTTAGTGGAGAAAGCCCCTGAATGTTATCATGAGTGAAACTGTTGCCAACAATGTATTTATAGAAATATAAAAATAAGAAATAAAGAGGCAATATCTAGAAGGATCTTGATTCCTCAAAAAAACCCTGTAACATTTGGGTTTTAAATACTATTTCTTCACTCTCTCTCCTCTCCTGTCTTCCAGTTCTTATCTGAGCCTTGCTGAATGTAAGACAACTACAGATCATAAAAAGTATGAGTTATTACAGGACCTACTTGTTGGAAGCATTATTTGTGCTTTTAAGTCAGAGACACAATTCTTTTTTTTCTCATGACACAAGACTTACATCAGCAAAGAAATATGTATATATGGTAGTCCAACAACTTTACCTGAAGAGAAAGGTTATTTATAAAAGGGCCAATTTTTTTGGAATGGAGTTCTTTCATCTGTGGGGAAATGCTTTCCTCCAGTACCTATCTGAAAAATAAATTTAGAGTTTAAGACTTTCACAGACACACTTTCATTTGCCAGCTGCAGGCATGAAGGCACTTTTGGCTGTTACGAACATTCATGTAAGCAACTGATATAAGTGTATATGAGGGATCTCTTTCTCTGTGGCATTAACCTCTCTTTGTCCCATGGCAGTGTGAGGGTCCCTAAAGGGCTCAGAACTGGGTTCTGAACCCCTGCCTTCCCTTCCAGGTGTAAAATTGCCCAAGGGTCTCCACTTCAGCCCCTGTTATTAGGTACATCTCGGAGAACTGCCAGAAACAAACTGCAGCAAGGCTGTTTTGCGTTTGCAGGTCCAACGGGAGCTCAGGACCTACCGCCTGAACCAACAGACGTGATGAGCTCAGGAGTAGAAGCCTGGGCCCCATAGCAATCATCTCCGCCTGTTGTTATTCCTGTGGCCCTAGGACTAAAGTCTGTATTTCTTTATGCAGGTAGAAGTACAACAGCTCAACCTGAAAAGATATTTGCAATCCAGGAATATATTGGTGCTTAATAATCACAGCACTGAGAGGGGAAATTAGAAAGAGCTTTGAAACTGGCTATTACATTCCAGGTGAGCACTCTGAGAAGGATAAAACCCATGGGCACAAATGTGACCTTTTCTTATATGTGGGACAAATGAGTCTTGAGAATACTTACTGAGTGAATCCTTGTGAGACATACCAAGAGTATCTGTCCTGTTTCATATGTATATGCAAGGTGTAAAGTGCTTTTGCTGCCAAGTCTTTTGCTGTTTCACATGCACCCTGGAGCAAAAATGCAGATACAAAAAGCTATTGGGCATCTTCAAGTTTAAGTAAGAAATAAACAAGATCTTTTTAAACATCTCAAATGCACCTAAAATCAGATTTAAATATCGTAAGTGGGAATTAGGCAAGCAAATCACTGTGCAGACACACATCTAAATAGTTAAAGCAGAGGAACCCTTCCTTTTGATACAGCATATGCTTGACGAAGTTTCCAAAATGAGATGTTGTGTAATGCCTTTAAAATGTTGCTAACAGCAGGGACCAAGAGTCCTCAGACCACAACTAGTAATAGTGCAACCCCTCATGAGCTGTCCTCCTGACGTGACTCAATTTGTTCTAGAGGTGCTGGTAGGAGAGCAAGGGACACAAACCCTCGCAGTGAAATAGGTGAGGATGTGAATGCACATGTCCCGCGCTGACACCTGTGTCCAGGCTCTTCCACAGAAGCAATGCCAAGCAGCTAACTCCCTGCGAACAGGCACCCCACCTCACGTTTAGCGTATGGGGTATCTGCAAGCTTTCCTTAGGCTTTCTCCAGCTTAGGGCCAGCAGCATTACCTGGATCTCCAGGAGGGTTATTAGTTGATGTCACCTTCACTGTGCAGTGGGGATATAAGTCTACATGGAGAAAAGATAGAAGGCACAGAGCTTTGTTATTTTCAGTCATGTCACTGGTCGTGCTTTGTCTGTTGGACTAGATTTACCCCTTCCAAGTAACACCGAAACAATTTCTATGGTGCTACTGTGTATTTGCACTGATGCTAGTGGTTGAAAATCAAGCTCTAGGGCTCCAGTGTGTGTTTACTTCCATGTCTCAGTAGTACCTGGTAGTCTTCTCGACGATCTGCAGATTGCAGGAACACCACATGCGTTCTGTTCTTCTGAATGCGCAATCCATTAAAAACGCTGTCAAGACACAGTCACAGCCAGGCAGCAGGGAAAGGGCTAAGAAATGGTAGCCACAACCATATGCTTTATATTTATGAATGTGAAGCCTAGTAAAGAAAAGAAACACGAGTTTGTAAGATTAATGAAGTTTCCAAATTCCCATGAGTTCCACAGGTAGGATAAATCTTGCTATTGAATCACAATAAAGTTTTAATTGACTAAATTTACTGATATATTTTATTGAAAATGCCAATAACTTTGGAACAAAGCACTACGTGGAGCAGGCTGGGGAGGAAGATAAGCCTTTGCCGTCTAGTTATTATTTATCTTTTTTATTTTTTCTAAACTAAATATAGTGCTATAATAGATCTTGGTTATCATCGTGCTTTCCATATTCTGTTTACATTAAAAATTTAAAAAAGAAATCAATATAAAAGAATTTCAAATACAGTGCACTGGAAGAAAAAATAAAATCCCCTTTGTGAAGAAATTATGTTCTTCCTGCAGAAGTCATTTTGCATGCTATGAATAGCAGTCTTTCAATAGGCCATCTAACAGACTCGGATAGAATTATAATTTGTGATGTATTAGTTGGACAAAGCAATATTAATATTTTATCCCAGGAAAGGTTGCATCAAGATTAGCAAGGTAACATATTTCAACTTTTATTTTCCTCCATTTTTAGTGCACAGAAAATTCTTGTTTATATTGTCAGTTGGAGAACAGCTCCTACCTAGTGAGTTTTCACAGCACACTTCATTTCTTGGGAGAAACTAAACTGATCCACTTTGGAATGTGTTTGTTAACTACACTTTCTTAGAGAAAATATTTACTGTTACATCATTATCTGAAATAGCATTTCAATTTGTATAATGCAAAGATTCTGCTTATGACCACAAGGATTCTGCTTACAACATTCCATCAGTTTTATTAGAGATCTTTCTGAAAGTGATTTAATCTTTTTAGTAAATTTCTACTTATGATAGTTGAGTAAGAAAAATAAGTGCATCATTACTAATATTTATTTAACAATTCATACACCACATTAAACATCACTTTTTAAGTTCCAGAATGTAGATCATACAGGACATCATATGTACATCAAAATTTTTTTACCCAGTATTGGAAAATGTCTTACTTTCCTCTTCAAATCACCAAAATCCATTAATTTCAGCATGCCATTAGTTGAAATAAAACCAAACAAAACCAACTAGATTTCTGTATACATCCATAACTCTGATAAAACAGAATAGGAAAACTATGTGAAGTGTCTAACAGAATACTTTAAAACAGGTTGCCATTATTCTTAGGTCCTGATGATGAAATAAGCACCGTTCAAGTCAGTCTCTCCACAATGTATGAGAATCTGTTTATATTCTTGAAATAGCCTGTGAAAAGCTGGTTTGCAATTAAGTGCATTGATGGTCTTCGTAGGATACAAGCCTTTTTCAAAAGGAATATGTCCCAGGCATACATATATTTTCCTTTTGCTATAGCTGTGGATGGAAATTATGTATTCAGCATTACCTACTCTGTGTACTGAAAAATATAGAGCCAGACCCTGTGAGTATCATAAGGAAGGACTAAAAATATATTTCAAAGACCCATACACATTTTAAGATCTTGCATTTGCCTTTTGACCTTTTAGAATTTACAAAGTTTTCACTGTACCGCCGAGGACAGAGAACTTACTAAAGCTGAAAAGAAGGAGTTATACTCACATGACTTCATGAGCTTTGGATTTTAGAAATAGACCAAACATATTTACCTTACAATAGAATTGGATTGATGCAATAGCATCAGGACAGCAGAGAATATAAATAGATATAAATACAGGGAATGACCTGACTTCCTTTTTAGCTCTTTTCTATTTTAAAACCCTAATATATTAAATCAGAGAACTACTAAACCCAGGTGTATCTTCATGCCCTGCCATGGATACATTTGTTTTCACTGAGCCTTACTTCAGTTATGTCCTAAAAATCTCAGTTTACACAATATTGGCACAATAATAAAATCTTGATTATACTGTTAGCAGTTTGGCTGCATAATTTATTTCTCCTTCCACTAAAACCTGAAACAAAGCAACTTATCAATCAAAACCAAAACAAAAAAAATCACAGATGAGTAAAGCCAGCTGTCTTCAATTTGCCCATTGCAGTGTGAAATTGAACAAATTCAGCTTTTTGAGGGGGAACTGTGTTTTGTGGAAAAAACATTGTATTAACATATTAAGTGCTTAGGAATCACATAGAGAAGAGAGTCTGTCTTTTTCTCCTGTGGTATCAAAGGTGTCCATCATGTTTACAAGCACCAGTCTTGCACAGCCACTTTCTATAACTCATGAATCGATGAAAACACCTGACAGCATTTAAGGTCCAGGGCTTGATTTTCTTTAATGGATGTCATGAAGGTACTCAGTTTCTTTTGTGTTTTGTCACCCATCGAGTTTTAAAAGAGCATGGGTTCTTGTTCCTTTAATGTAGCTCCCTCATGGTGTAAGCCTTTTGCCTCTGGAAATTTACCTGCCTTCTGACGGCTGATTTTTTTTCTCACATCTGTAAGAATCAATTAACCCCCACAGATTTTATATCAGTGTTTGCAGGGTGGATAAGAAGGGGCAGTCAAGTGCTAGGTTTTACATCCCTTGTGTGTCACTCATCTTCTAATCTAGTTCAGACAAATGAACTGAGATCATTTAACTAGGAGTTACTGCTGCTGCATGAAATAAAATCTACTCCCCCACTTCTGCTTTTCCTTTTCTCAAATGGTCATACATTACTCCTTTTTTGGAGTGTATGCTATAAAATCAACACAAATGTTCAAACAATTTCACTTTTCTTTAACCCAGTTGTTAACATGTTCTGCCCTGCTCTGCCTAGGGCTTAGGGTCAGGAAAGTTTCCATAGGACAAGTAAAGAAAGTTACAATTTCCCATAGTGGGAGCAGGAGACGGGAAACACAGAGCACAGACATACCTAGCCAAGCTCCTGGCCTTGTTTCCAGGATGACCTGACTCCAAGGGTTTGCTTGTTTCCAGCTCGAGGTAGGAGAAATCAGCTTATTCTATGCATTTATGTCTTTGTATTCTTCAGTCAATGGGATGGAAGATAGAGGCAGACAGAGGACTTATGCTTCATTCAAGTATTGCCTTTAGCCTTTGGTTTGTGGACAGCTGAAAGTCTAGTAAAACAACCGGTCCATTGATCAGACATTATTGCAAATGAAAGGCTATATTTACCTAATAAACTACATTGAGGAGAAATCAGTAGGGACTTCTCCAAACCCTGAATTTATATATTTCATGTAGAGGAAAAGTTATGGCCCTTGGAACATATTTATCTAGAGATAGCTAAATATCTTTTATATGCTGTTGCTCTCTTGTATTTTGCACAATAATTTCATTCAATTCTTTATAGTCTAAACTAATTTCCTTGACCACAGTGTTTTATTATTTGCTGATTGTCCCTAGGTAGCTTGATTACTGGTAAGAGGATAATGAAGTAAACCCGGAGCCAATATTTAAGTAGAGTGGAGCTACTCAAGTGTAATGAGCATTTTAAATCTGCCTTTTAGTACTTTATAAAGACCTGTAACAAAATACCACCTTCCCTCCTGCCTTGCCTGTTAAAAGGCTGTCGGGATTTGGTACAGTGCAATTAACACTGAGGGGCAATGTGCCTGCCAGGAGGGGCTGCTTTCTGCTGGGCAGGCTCTTCTGGGGCTCCATTTGCTCTCATAGCATCTTCACTAAAACAGAAAAACAAGAACACTGGGGTCCTAAAAGGTCTCCTGGTGTTTTGTCTTTACCTCTAGGAGACCATTATGAGTTAGTGTTGATGTCCTCAAACATTTTAGCAAAGTTCATTATTTTCTGTCTACTTAGATACTTCAATAATTCCAATTACATCAGCTAGACTTCGCTCTTGAATGTTTTGCTTTTTCTGCTCCTTTTGTAACAGGTTTCAAACCAGAGCTAACTTCATTTTTAGTGACAAGAAAACTCCCTGTACTTTCTCATACATGGTCTGTGTGATGTCCATCCAAAGAAGCAGTAATGGCCTAGGCACTGGCATGGCTCTCATTCATGGCTGGATCGAAGGTGCCTCCTTGGTGTGCACCCAGGGTGCTCGTAGATGGTGCCTGTGCTGGGGTCAGGAGGTAGTACAGGAGGGACTAGGTCTCACGTATTTGGGCACATAAGGGGTAGGGAGCAGAGGATTTAGCCCTGTGCATTTAGCTGTGCTTTGCCTCTTACCCTCCAATTCAGAAAATGAGTCCTGTCCTGTTTCATTGACTGGCATAGATGTAGCCCAAAGGACTAAACTGAAACTTGAGTGATAGCTTCTCTTCTGCAATTTCTTTTCGTTGTGATTTGCATGGAGTGACTTAATCAGCTAGGGCCCAGTAGGTGACAGCAAATAGTGCTTCATTTCCAGCTGATCACATGCTATATAATATACATAACAAAGGCTGAAGCCTCAAACCATACTTGTTGGTCTGAACTTCATGGACCCCTCACGGGCTCTATAAAGATGTGATGCCCTCATCCACATTTCTTGAGTGTTTGAAGTGTTATCATTTTATAGCTAGGGGACTTGGTATGTGAAAGGTGCTTACAAGCTATTACTTAGGGGCAGTCTTGTATGAACTAAATTTGCAATCTGTTCTTTTAAACCATCAAATTCATTTTGATGCAATTTAAAAAATATGTAGTATTTCAGTCATGAAGGATTTTATTTTAATAAAAGTAATAAGGGATCTTCAAGGGTTGTGGTTATTACTGGATAACCACATCCTTGGGGAATTAGAACCATTTAGATACTCTTTCTGTGCAATTAAAATATAACACCATGGGATTAAATGTTAGGATATATACCACGAGTTAATGATTTCATGTCTTATTAGGTGCAAATAAATGTTAACAGGACAAGAAAAATAACAGGCCAAATTAACTCTTGGGGCAAATGGGACAAGGCTCTGTTGAATTCTGCACATTTTCTATGCCCAATATGCCATGACTGGATTCAGCCAAGTATGCTTTTATGGCTGTGATATTTATGGGGCATACTGACTCTGTTATAGATGTATATTGCACCATAATTCAAGAAGGCTCAGCTCACAGACTGAAGATCCATCCGATGCTGACAACATTGATCTTGCTCGGGCTTGTTTTTACAGCAGTTGGCTGAGCAATGTAGACAGGGCTAATGGTCCCCTTGCTGTGGATATGAAGCTCAGCATCAGGGACATCTAACACACGTCTCTTAATGGCCCAGTGGCAATGGGTTAAATCCGCTATGACTAGGACTGCAGCATTTCATTTTAGTCACCTTGCTTTCCAATGGCGCTCAGTCTTCATTCAGGCTCCTTTCTAAGGAAAAGGAAGAACTAAAACCGCACCAAGTATCACTGAGTGACAAACCACCTAAATTACCTGATGGTAAAGGCTGAGGAGAGGAACCAGGGCTTCATTCTGACCCTGCTGAGGGGGTTCAGCTCCATGGTCTGTTCTGAGGAGACACAACGAGCCATCAGCAGCCAGGAGCTCACCCTTAAAATCCGCAGTTGCCTGAACCTCACAAGAACAGCAATGACTGCAGGTCTGCATTTTTCTCCTCCTTCCTTTAACCAGTAGCACAGTGAATATCCCCACATGGGAAGGATAACAGAGATTGTCCTCTTCTTTCCAAAAGGTTTTAAACTCACAAAGGACCCCAAATGTTTCTTGGTCTATTCTGTGAATGAGTTCATTTCAACCCCTTCTATTGATACTTATATTTTACATGGAAGAAGTAAATGCTGATGAAGAGCACAGAGAAAGATCAGCTCTGTAGCCCAGGACACACTCAAATGTGTAGGAGGGGGAGATCAGCCTGCAGCGAAATTTTGAAGCATAGACTGGAATTCAGTCTTCCCTTCAGCAGACACATGGCTTGACAGTCTGTAGCACCAGTCTCCCTACTTCTCCTTGGACAAGTTAATACTTTTTGCACCTTTCACAGATTTCTCAGCTCCCCTTCAGCTCAATAGAATTATGTGTATGCCTAAAGGCAAGCATGCAATTCTTCATTTAGAGACAGATTTATGTAACTGTCCATTATCTGAACTAAGTTTTGCACACCTTTGAATAAGAAACCATTATCATGGTCTTCATATTACCTTTCCCTAAAGTAGGATCATTTCCAAAGCTTGGAACTGATATGTCATATTACATATGTTCAAATTGTTTAATGCTACTCCCTAGGTTATACAAGTGTGACAAATCAGCTGGAGGCAATTCACTAAGCAGCTTTGCTTTCCTTCAAACCTACTCAAACCTTTTGGTCTCTCTCAAAGAAGGTGAAAATGGTGACCAATCATCTACACTATTTTTGAAAATTGGTGCAGCTAGGAAAAGAGAGGATAAGTAAAGGCTAGCAATCAAATCTCTCAAATGTAGCCCACAGTGTAGCTACTGGACAACAGTCCATGGTTATGTCAAAATGATACTGAATTTAAAATATAAATCTCTGTAAATGAGAAAAGGTTGCTATTTAAAAATAAAATAATCTTCTTGATTCTGCTGTTTATGAAAGAAGATTCCTTATGATTTATGTCTCACTCTGGTCACATTTATTAAGTACTTATGAATTTCACTATATAGCAACTCAAAGGGCATACTTATGCTGATCACGTTGGGCAAAATTCTTCTGAGTTTTTCCTCAAGTGACTGCTGTGACATTTTGCAGTTCAGAGGGATCACAACTGTGGGTTCAAGGCAAACTGTGAAAGACTAAAGGTAGTTTTCACTGCTTCACAAATCAATGTTGTCAAGAGCAAATCTTAACCTTTATGCAGTTTTAATTAATTTGACAAAAGCCTTTGGCATGGCAAGGTAATTTAGAGATGTATGTAAAAAACTTGGCTGCCTAAGTAGTTTCTGTCAATGTTGACAAGTACCCATGATGGAAAGTGAGTAAAGGTTCATGAAAGTCTATCAAACTTCCCTGTAGCAGTTAGAAGTGTCTTAAGTCTTATCCTGTTTATTCTGTTTCACACACCAAAGCCAGGCAAAGTGAGTTGCAATCGAAAGATTGGCATCACAATTTACTTTCAGACTGCCTGAGGATGATTTAACGTTTAGCAGACTACATATGAGGTCTAAGGTTAGTGAATGGATTTGCTGGAACTCTGCGGTGCTAGTGACTTTGTACTGGTAGTGCGCTAGAGTAAGAATTTTTGGTGCTTGGAGGACTCATCTTCTGCTTCTGCAAACCTACTTGGACTGCCTTGAAATCTAAGAAAAATTAAAAAAAAAAGTGCCAAGCAACTCCCTTCAAGATACAGCTATCCATAGAAATGAACTTGTAGCATGAATTTGCATAAGCTCAAAGTGTTTGGAATAATATGTCAACAATTCCAGTAAGTTTTCATACCTATAAAGTTAGCATGGTCTCCAACTGATTTGTGAAGCGCATCAGTGAGATATCCCCATCAGATCACCCGATCAAGTGTCATGTTTCACTTTCATATCACACACTGAACAAAGCGGTACAATCAGCTCACAAGTGGTAAAATCTTATAGCATACTGACTGTCTGTCCTGTGGTATTAATATTAGTGACACAGGTGTGATGGGCTTGCTCTGTGATTTAGACACAAAAGACGTAAATAACGACTTAATGTATTATGGCTAAAATTTTTGTGCTCTAAAGCCATATTTGTTCTACTTTAAAAAATGTCTTTAATATTTTAATTAAGAACAGAAATGTTTTTTTGTATATTGCTGGTATGCATCTTCTTTACAATGGGTATGATATGGATGGATAGAAGTACTGTCTGCAAAGAACACAGAGCTGAATGAAAGAGAAAACATCATTACTCACAGATAGAACAGGATACACTTAAATTCCAGTTGGGAAAGTTAATAATGATTTAATGTTGTTACCTGCTCAAGTTCAACACAAGGATTTATAAGCAGTAAGATCTTAGCTAGCATTTGATAACTAATAATCCAAACTCCAGACCAGTGAACACAAATCACGCCATCAGTTTTGTTAAGAAGAAAGCAAATGCCTGAGGAGACATGGACTTCATTCTTAGGGCAAAGGCACATCTGAGCGTGGGATTATTGAAGAATATCTGTTCCACTTTAAATTTGCATTTCACCGTACTGAAATGTCAGGTGTTGACATGCCCTAATTTAAAGAATGACAAGTAAAGACTGGTGTTCTTTGTAATGGGACCATTCAGTGAACAAAATCAGGAACCTGAAGATCCAGGACATCTAATTTGGCACATATTCTGAGACATGAGTTTCACTTGGAAACTTACAAAGGAGCTATTTTACTAAAAAAAGTGATCCTAATCACAATACATGTTGGGAGGGGCACTTTTTTTTATCACACTGTGGAATCTCTGAATTGTCCTTGGCTGCATATAGCAATGTAACTATCTAATAAAAGCAAGGTTAGATTTTAGTGTGAGATTGCATATCTCCAGATCAAGAAATCCTGAATGCAGTACTTCAAGAAGTTTGATTTCATGTTATTTGGTTCTAGGCTCATAGATACTCACCACAGCAGCTGCGGTGGCATTGGTCACGGGCACAGGCTGTGGTTTCTCTCACTCACCTGAGAGCTCTGTGCTCCAATATATAGAAGCAGAAGCCATTCTTCAATTTGGAAAGGTTTTATCTGACATCTTTAGGCAACGAAAGAGGCCACCTGGGTGGGGTTTTTTTTTCAGATTCTTTAGCAGGAGAAAGGCGTTTCTATGTAGAAATCTGCTCAAAGTAATCTTTAAAGCTACTTAGAAACTGCTTAAATTAAACCCTCAGATTTTGAAGTAGCAAGGGCCTATGGCTATTAAGAATGTTAAGGCAAGAAAATTTGCGTTCCTCCGTTCCCTGGCACATCTCTGACTTGCATGGGAATGTGTCTGTGTACTCATCTAGGAGCAAAATCCAGTGTGAAAACTGTCAGTCTCAGAAAAGGCTAGAACATCTCCTGAAAGGAGTTTTTGAACCTAATTTAGCTGCCCCGAAAGGAAGAAACTCAGCATGTCATTTTAAAAAGGATTTTACTTTACAGCTCAAGCCTTAAACTCAATTACAGAATCAAAACAGGAGACAGGCGCTAATATAAAACTGTATAAGGCTGCCGTGATCCTACTGCAGTCTGTGGAGTGACATGTGTAAGACTAATAAGCCACATGAAAGTGTAATATCTGTCAGAATGCAGTCTTCACTGAGGCTTCTTGACACTACCAAAATACTAATATGAAGTAAGGACATAATTGACTCTTTAGGAATGCATGTGAAAGACAGAATTAGATGTACTGGATAATACCCTGGCCCTGCTTGAGCCAATGAGAACTTCTCTCTTAAAGTTCAGTGGGTTCAGGTTTTCATGCATTGTATTTATTAACAACACAATGCAATGATTTCTTTCTGATTTACCTTCTTTTGCATTAAAATTCCTCATCTATAATAGCAATTTATAGCTGATTTAGAAATATTATAACATGATTTTTCAACAATGAACTACTCTTATAAATATTATGAGTACTGCTACTTTAAAGCATGAAGGCATTTTAATTGGATTGCATAAATAGAGTACACAGCACAGCTTCCAAGTAAGATGAGAAGAATGAATACGGAATAGTAATCCTTTATGTAATCATACACATGATATATTATATCTGGGTTTCTGGGAAGACAAAGGCTGTCATATACAGCTACTGGAGCTGAATAGCACATACTTTTCCCAGCCCTGCAATTTTTTTGATTTTTAGCAAAACGCTGTGCAAATTGAGAGAGTCAACATCTCGACAATTCTCATGAATAAAAAATTTGAAAAAAAAATTTACTTGGGTCTGCCAAAACTTTTTTTTTAAACATTAATTTGAAATTCTTATAACTGACAAACTAGCTGAAATGTTGAAATTACAGAGCATGTTGATCTAAGCACACCATATTTCTCTAAAAGTCAAACTTTAAAATGTCATAAGTTTCCTTAAAATAAGGAAGAAATTCAACAAACTCTTCAAAAATATTCTCTTTGAAAAATCATGCAATAAGAAAAAGTGACCAAAAACCTTCATGGATATGTCTAAGGGCCTTCTTGGCAAGAGTACTTAAAAATGTAATAAAATGTAAGACTTTTGACACTTTCTCACATAATATCATCATTGAAAAGCTGATGAAGTACAAACTAGGTAAATTAAGTACAAACCAGGTGAGCATACAGTGAGGTGGATTGAAAATTAGCTGAACAGCCATCCCAGACGGTTGTGATCAACAGCGCGACATCCAGCTGGAGGCCAGCCACTAGTGGTGAGCTCCAGGGGTCAGTACTGGTGCTAATACTGTTTAGCATCTTCATTAATGACCTGGACACTGGGACAGAGTGCACCATCAGCAAATTTGCTAATGATACAAAACAGGGAGGAGTAGCTGATATACTCCTTGGGTGTGCTGCCATCCAGAGGGACCTTGACAAGCTAGAGAAATGGGCAGAGGAGAACCTCATGAAGCTCAACAGAGGATGAATAACATAGGCAACAGTCTACACTGGGGCTGGAAAGCAGCTCGGCAGAGAAGGACCTGGGTGTCCTGGTGGGCAAAAGTTGACTATGAGCCAGCAATGTGCCTTTTCAGCAAAGGTGGCCAGCTACATCCTGGGCTGTGTTAGGAGGAGAGCTGCCAGCAAGTTGAAGGAGGTAAAAATTCTCCTCTACTCTACACTGGTAAGGCCACGCCTGAGATGTGGAGCTTTGGGCTAACCAGTAAAATAAAGACGTGGACTTGCTGGAGTGAGTCCGGTGAAGGGCCACAAAGATGACTAAAGGAGTGAAGCATCTTTCATATAAGGAGAGCCTGAGAGAGCCGGGACTGTTCAGCCTGGAGACAAGAAGGCACAGAAGGACCTTGTTCATGTATATAAATAACTGAAAGGGAGAGTAAAGAAAAGGGAGCCAGGCTTTTCCTCAGTGCTGTCCAGTGACAGGACAAGAGGCAATGGGCACAAATGGAAATACAGGAAATTCTATTTAAACATAAGAAAGCACCTTTTTACTGTAAGGGTGGTTGAACAGGTATTGTGGAGTATTCTGTCCTTGGAGATACTCAAAACATGACTGGACATGGCTCTGAGCAAACAGCTCTCGCTGACCCTGCTTTGAGACAGGGGTTGGACCAGAGGATCCCCAGAGGTGCCCCCCCCCCCCCACCCCCAGCTGTTCTCTGATGCTGTTTCATGGTTTGCTTTCAGAACATAAGCACTACTCTTAAGAAAAATAATTGTCTCATGACTGAGGTCCAAATTCATCAGCTCTCCCGAGTAAGGTAGCAGAAATAATTTCTGAATTCACGGTGCCAGGACAGTGTCAGCGACTGCAGCTGTGCAGGAGGAAGATCCATTTTCTGCACATCTGAAACTGAGGCATTTTTTCTTTCAACAACTTGAGAGCAGAGTGTTGAGACAAGCGAATGCTGGGGAACATCTGCAAACACGACACCTGCTTATCAACTACATGGTCAGGGTGGGGCACAACCAGCAAAACTACAAACAGAGGTGGCATCAACTTCACAAGTTTAAAACCAAAAGGTTTATCAACTGTTTTCTAAACCAGTCTCAGATAATGAAGTACAGCCAAAGGATATTCATGAGAACTAGAATGGCCACATTTTTCTGTAGCAGAAATACTTTTCTTCTGATGCTTTTGTGGGTGGCTGATGAATTTCAATGATAATATTATAATTGGACCGGTCATCACTGATTTTTTACCAGAAATTGAGATTTAAACTTAGTTCATTTGGTACAACTATATTTTATATCTTTAAGTTTTCTCCTGGTATTATGTGATGTTTTAATGAAGTCTTATATAGACAGCCATGTCAATGAGCAAATTATGTCATTGCACATATGTATTCTTGTCTCTTATAGACCTTCATGGTCTGTATCTATGCTAAATGCCAAACATGTGTGAAACAGATATGTCTGTGTTCTGAGACACAGAGCTGTTATTTTTTCCAAATTTCTGTTTGGAAGTTTGGTCTAGTTTCTGAATAAAACTTTCAGCAAAATTGGTTTGCTTCTTTGTAAGAACGCGTTTCAAGTTTGATTTTGGGGCAGAATACAAATCTCCATAGCTCCATGCAGTTGCATTTCCAAGGAACATAAATGTAGCCTCTGGGGCTTTGTCTGTGTGTATGCTCCAGTCAAAATTCATGAAATAGAGCCTTGCATGAGCTACAGTAAAACTTAAAAACTCCTTTAAAACTTCATGACTACAAGTAGAAAAAAGTTGTGTATATATATGCTAACCTGACCATTTTGTTACATTTCTACAGACATTTTGTAAACAAAAAGGAAAATAAAATATGTCTGCTAGAGTATTTGCAGTGAAAGGTCAGAACATCTGATGTCTCTGTTCCTTCAGTGTTATTTGCTAGGAGTAGCAGATACCTAGGAAGCTAAACATACAGTAAACTTCTTTATTAAAGAATGCCATTGTGAATACCACAATTCTTGATAGTATCAAGATTAACTGATTCAAAGGTTTTTGCATTTGACAAGAGAACCACTTCAGTTGGTGCCATCCTGTCTGCACAAACCTCCTTTGACCGTCAAAGATTTTTAGAGCTATTTTTCCAATACTGGGCATAAAGTGTGACCAGAAACATTAGTTCATGTTTCTATGCATTTTACACTTGTGTACATCATAATCTTGAACTATAAATGTTGGATTTACAGTAAAGAAATAGATGTTGCAATCAAAAGAGCACATCTTAATTTGAAGGGAAAAAAAAAAAAGTGAATACAACCTGAAGGAAATAAAAAGAGAAAGGAACTATGCCTATCCCAAAGTCAGGAGTAGTTTAAAAAGGAGAGAAAGTGCTAGAAGACCAAACATTTGTAATGGGATCTTTTTTGCATCTGCCTTCCTGCAGCACTCCCTGTGCTGCTCAGACATCAATGGTAATGTTAGACTTTGGTCTCTGCATTCAAGAGAAATCCAAACTTATTTAGCCAAGCATATTTAGAATTATTTAGCTACAGCTATAAAGTTAAATTAAGAATAATAGGATATGTTGCAGAGAATAACTCTTCAGTATAATTAGGATCATGCCATCAAGTGGTAAAACAGATTTAAAAAAACTGAGACCATTACTACTCCAAATTTCAATATAAATCACCACAATATGAGATGTAAACTGTGATCTCATGCTAAACACTGTTAGTAGGTCCAAGGCCACTGTTCCACTGACCGAAGTACCAAACCAAGCTATGGATAGCTTTTAAAGGTTAACATTCACACCAACTAAAGTATGAAACCAATCCAGTGGTAACCTTTAAAGGTTTTCAGTGGTAGCCTTTAAAGGTTAAACTTTAATTTATTTAGTGTAGTGTTCAGATATATCTTATTTAAATATTTCTTTTCTGCTGAGGACCTCACATCCTCCTAAAATCTGACTTTGACTAAACAAAATTAATAGCAAAAGGCATTACTAATGCTTCTGTCTGGAAACAAACAAACAAGAAAAACCCCACATGAGGACAGAAAGAGATTGTTCTATTTGCATTTGTGTCATGTATAAAATTCTGTGTGCAGGTCTGTGGGAAAGAGCCTCTGAAGAGCCACAAACTTTTTACCCTATAGAGTGAAAAGATGTCCTGACAGCAAAATTCAAGCAAGCAAAGTCATGTTGCACTCTAGTAGCAAGAGGCGGTGGCCGCCTGTAACTCTTATATGCTCTTGGGTTTCACCAGGCATTCGAGGGGGACGTGTCCCTGGGGCTGTCTGTGGGAGAGGAGGGGGACCAGAAGCAGTTTGTGTGAGTAGAGCCATCGAGACCTGGCCCAGAATGAGAAGCACTGCAGCGAGAGCAGTGTGCTTGCTCACGCTGAATGGGCTTGCCCTCCCGGTGGCATCCTGACCTGCATTTGAACCTCTCAGAAACAGCAGCATTTGTCTTCCTCTAAATCCTCTCAGGGATGAAACATAAGAAACATTTCACTTGTCAAGACTGTTTACTACTTGTTGAAGTAAATGTAAATCTGATGTTTCTCTAAGCAACAGCTGACGGCTTTATTCTACAGTGACGTAGCCATAGATTTCTTGGCATTTATTTTTACTATTTTGACGCTAGAAGCTCTTTCCTGTGATTTAGTGTCAAAGCAGTAAGGTCATCTTGAGTTGTTTAGACACTTTCTAAATAGCAGACTTAAAAATGAGAAGCAACAATACTCTAAGAAAGAACTGAACTGTTTAGATATATCTCACCACAGGTATCTGTGTCTACTTTTCTGTATCTACAGTATCTCTGAATTATTGTTTATTAATTCAATACATTTCTAGTGATCCAATGAGGATCCTGTAGTGAAACTGTGTATGTTATTAAGCAACAGCTGCTGCCTCTAATGAATTTACAATTTGAATAGGGCAAACATGTAAAATCAAAGCACACAAAGAAACAGAGAATGCAGAATGGCAATTACTGATCCTTCCTTGAGCAGTATCTGTAGTGTTTTAATTTCAATGAAGTGACCTTTTCCTTCTCCTTTTCGTGACTTGAGTGGTTACCCTTTGGACCCTGACAGCTCCATATGGAAAGCTGCTGACCAGCCAGAAAAGTCCAGTAGAGTTCCACAGTCCGAAACATTTCTGCCACTTGAAGGACTCTCCTAGTCACCTTACACAACAGTCCTGCATCTGCTGATTGAACATTGACTTCTATTTAATAATTCTGTTTGTTTTTTTAACTGATAGTGAACTGATTCAATTTAATTACATGGTCAATTAGCTATTAACATTTTAATTATAATAGCATTGTGAGTTGTTGTCTTGGTTTGGCTAAGCAGGAGTGACTATTTCTCCTTTCAGGAGTTTTTCTCTCAGTTAAGTTTCTTCTAAGTAACTGCACTTTCTGAAAGTACAGCTACATGTTTTTCAGACACTGTTTGCTTTTCAGACTTGATAATGCTCAATGCTTATAGTTGCTACTGAAGTATCAGTAGGATTGGTATGCAGTAAGGCCCATGTTTATACTTATCCCTGTGAGAACCAAGGCCACTGCTGGCCCTCTTTTGTTAAGCGAGTAAAAAGTCGTAAAAGGGTTGCACCTGCGGAAGAGTGCAGACGGGACAGGTGACCAAAGATCAACGAGGTATTCCATCCCATCCACATCATCCTCAGTATCAAGCTAAAGAATCACGAGGGTCGAGCTCTCTTCTTTCATAGCCAGTATCCCCATGGGACCCTGCTCGCTCTCCTGCCTCCGACCCCGATCCATGCAGTCCTGAATCCAGTTCCTGTCTGTTGCAGAATCTGGTCCGGGATGTCCGGGTGCCTACCCTGCTGCAGCAGTGAAGCCAGCCACTGCAGGCTGCGAATCCTTGACGGTCATTGGGAAACTCAGTATCGGTTTTGTATACTTTTCCTCTTATTTCCATTATTAGTAGTATTAGCATTAATATAATTTACTTTTTTTTTCATTATTATTGTTTTATTAAAGTAGTTTTAATTCCCAACCCATAAGTCTCCCTTTTCTCCATCCTTTCCCCAGCCAGGAGGAGGGAGGGGTTAATAGAGAACATCTGCCACCCATTTTAAGAGCCAGCCCAGCCTTAAACAGTGACAGTTGTCCTTAAGAAGTTACACCCCTATGAAGACAATTGCATTTTCAGAGACATTTCACCACCACATAGGAAAACAAAATCTATAGTGGGGGCTACATTGCCTAAAAGAAAAAAAAGATACCATAAGATCAGGGTTTGCTTTCTGATTCTGCTAAATTCCCTCTTCATTGTGCTTTCCAAAGGTTAAGGCTGACTAGGACACATTGAACCTCCAGGACAACGAAGAGTAACTTCAGAGCCACTGTGATCTGTATTTGGATGTGGAAAGGTTTGTTGTAGTTCAGCTATCAAGTTTGTCAGTGTATGTCAAAGCTGTGGGATCCTGTTGAAAGCACAAAACTTGTCATAGATGTTCGTGTCCTGACTGATTTGAGATGTGGGGCTATTTTAAATGATTCAGAGTGTCATAAGAACATCATTCTAGGAGCTTCTTTGTTGCTGAGAGTTTAAATCGTTTTGTATTTAATGGACTCTGTACAGTCTCTACATTATCTCGTTTACATCTGGTTTGACTCAAATGGCTGTCACAATAACTGGAAAAGCAATGTAAAAAATCAATAATTGCTACAACTCTTTATCACCACCACAAACTTTTAATGTTTACTTTCAAAACTTTCTTTCTGTGTGCAATTTTATGCATCAGTTGATATGGATTTTACTTTAAATCTTGTAACATATATCACAAGGCCTTCAACTGGAGTGCATTTAGGGAATAATTACAGCATACAAATGAATTTTATTACATTGGGATGTGCCAGTCCAATGTTTATGTGTGTGCATTCTTTGCTATTGATATTTAACCTTTACATTCATCTACTAAGCCATTTACTTCTATGGTAGCACACTTCTGTCACCTATAGCTTCTAATCCTCCTTTCTCTGCATCCCAGTTGACAAGTGCTTTAACTGTCTGCACATCACTTTTTTCCATTAACACTATTCTGCTAGTGCTAAGGATTGTGGTTTTATAGCAATCAACTTCTGTTGTCTACTACAGCTGTTGCATCAACTTGAGAAGGAAACTCCTTCCAACTGTGGCATTCTGCACAAAGGGCTCTACACTGGTGGCATGACCAGTAACAGGACATTGCTAGTATAGTTGTAGAAACATGCAGTGTTCAGCTTCTGTAAATATTTTCAGATAATACTGTAAGGTATATTTTGAACATTTACAGAACCTTCTTTATCTTTTCCTCCAAAAAAATGAAACAGCCTCAGTAGTGTTTGGAGATTCAGGAATATATGAGCATGTTGCTTAGGTTTAGCAGACTAGCAATTCTCATATTTGCCAAATGAGGTAGAAAACTCTAAGTTTTCCAAAATAACGAATGTTGCAATGCCCCAAATACTTGCATAAGTATCAGAAGTCTCTGTGTAAGTATGACTAAGCTCCTCTTTTGGTCTGTTTGAAAATGTCCTTGTCCTTCTCCACAGTTGTAGGGATTTCTTCCAAAGTGTTTTCACTAATTGTTAGATGATTTTTATAATTCTGGTGATTAGAAGTTCTAGGTATAAAAGTTATTAAATAAAAAAAGGGGTTGCTACCAATTGTTAGTTACTCAGTACATTACGAATATCCTTCATATTCTTTCAAGATCTCTGCCCTTGTCTCTGAAAGCATCTACCATATGAACAGCTGACACAATATCAAGCCTTAACACATTTTAAACTGTTCATTGATGTAGAAGATAATCTTGTTTGATGCATAATCTCTGAAAGTCATATTGATGTCTGGGCATAAAGTATTGATATCAATCAAGAACTTCAATAGGAACATCAGAAAGATCACTCCATGAGGCAAAGATCACTTTATTTCCAAGGTATTTTATCAGGGTGGTTATCTTTCTTGTTATTTTTAGAGAGAGATGGAGGATAACATTGGTTTTCATGACGAAAGAACTCTTGTAAGTCACCTTCTTTCTTCTGACAGGCAATGAATAATTATGGGAATAAAAGAAAAAGAAAAATAAAAGATAAGTGAAAAAAAATTTAAAAGGGTTACTTGCTGGATCTTTTATGACACATTTTTGAAGGAATCACATATGAAGAAATGTTTCTGTATATGAGCTCAGATCATGTTTATCTTCACAATTTTTGTTATCACAAAATCATCACATAGTGCGAGGTCAGTATATGTCATGACCTTTAAGTTTTCTGCAAACATGCAAGGATCACTTGTTGAGAGATCCCAGAGAACCCACTGGATGTTTTTTAAACACAGTCTCATATTTTCCCATCATAGAATTAGCTTACAAATGTCTCCACAGAACAACTTCTGGATTATCGCAGTATGTGACCTGAAGCAGGTGCTAACCAGATATGGTTTTCTCATTCCAATTACATTAATCTCTGTCCCAGAACTGTGTCTCTGCTTTAGCAGAGCCATAGTGGTGGAGGAAAAAAAATTCTGAATCACTTTCATTATCTGAATCTCTTACAGAGAAGGTTTATTAGCTACACTAAATTATATCAACTTTCTTTCCCCTTTCTCTGCACACTTCCATGCCTTCTTCCCTGCTGCCTGATTATCATCTGCTGCCCAAGCATCATTGTAATCCTGTAATCAGGCACTGTGGGCTGAGCTATATGAATTGTTGCAGATATATTAGTAGAGCCTATTATATTCTTATTATTTTAATTTTAGGATGGATGGAGTGAACATTCATTACAACAAAAGTCTGCAGCATAATTAAGAAATTATGTATTACATGTTTTCTTTATATTTTTCTCACTTCAGTGTTTTATTGATATGAATTAATCTTAAACTTATGGATGAAGGATGCATACGGAAAAATTAGAGGACAAATTTCATTCAATATAAGTTTGTTCCTTACAAGTTTTCCCAAACTGATCCAGTTCTACAGGTGACAGCCAGTGTTATTCATGTCAAAACTTGTTCTTTCTATTTTGAAATTCAGCACCCTTTTGATACAGAGCAGTGGTAATTTTTACTAAGCTTGTCTCTTTCTCATGGTGACATTTTGTTTAAATAAGAAAATCTGTATAAAGTGGCTTTGTGCCTATGGGTGAATTTATTTGAAGTGTAAAATGTCAAACTGGCAACAGTAATAATCCTTTAAATTAGGTATGTCAAATAATGTACATGTAGACTTTTGATTCATCTAAGAGTGGATGGATTTCTCTATTTCGAGAAACCTGAGTCATGAGCTCCCATTTCTTAATTGGTACTCTTGACAAAAGTGAGGAATACACCAATATAAAAAATTTATAATTCAGAAAATATTGAGTCTAGGGTAGAACTAACACTGTGTTCCAGTTCAGCACTTCTCAGAAAGAGAAAAGAGATCTCTATATATGGAACAGAGGTCATCATCAGAACATTATTTTCTAATTGGCAAACTGGATTAATTGTAGAGGTCCTGCAAAACAACATCCGGACATATATGCAACATCCAGTTGCATACAGTGCATATATGCATATACATGCTGTTACTCCAATTGTAGTGTACAAGCCAATCCAGAAAGGCCATAGTCACTGAGATAATCTCATCGCACACCCTCACCTTGGAGACTGGGCACATTCTCACTAGTATGACTGAAAATGCATGGGGAGATCCTAGAGACAGTAGGAAAAGAGAATGGAGCCTGTATGGAGAAAACACACATAATCATTTGGCTGCAGCTGCTATAGCTGAAAAATGACCAACTCATCCTCACTGGTCCCTTCTCTCTAATCTTTCCTGCCCCCTTTGCTGGGTAGTACTGCCCCTGAGGTTCTCCAAGTTCACTGCTTAGGTGGGCACTTTCTGCTCCTTTTGGTGAAAATGAACCAGAATATCAAGTATCAATTTGAACTACTGAAGTTTGGTTTGAAGGAACTGAGTTGCAAAGTCCTCGCCCAAGCAGTTTCCCAGCAAATCTGAAGGGCAGTGAGGAGTATTAGTAAGCACCAGGGAGCATGACCTTTTCCAACTCTACGACTTCAGCTAGAATATTTTAGAATTAGAGATTTTTTCTATGAAAGGAGAAGCAATTTTGTCTAAGTAATGAATTTAATTGCAGCTATTTGCTTTAAGTACAGTGCCAATACTTTCCCTTCTTCAGAGACCTGCAATGCTAAAATGGACTGGGGCATAGTTCTGTTCCTATTGAAGCTTTGCCACTTGCTACTCTTTAGTTGGTAAAGTCTTCTCTTGGTGTAACAGTGACAACATGCATTTAGACACCTACTATGCACTGTATTACTTGCATATATAGCATGTAGAATACTATTGTATTGTATTACTGTATTATTGTAATACGTATGTACTATTACACTGTACTATGCAACATTTTTTTGCAGTGCTTTTCCTGCCATTCTTTCTGCACTGAAGTGGGATAATCAGCAACAATTATTCTCTCTTACAGAGAAAGCAGTAGCTTTGTTGGATTTATAGGGCACAAGGTAAATTAAAAAGCCTACTGTCCAAAAAGAAAGAAAAAAAAGTAACTAAGTTATTTATTATTATATGCATACCATGTTAATCCTGTGGTACACACAGGAAATGGGGGTTATCTCCCCCTTATTGCCTGGAGAGTTACAAATCCTTGTGCCTCCTGAGGGATAACACTACTCTCGGACATCACTAAGCAGCTATTGCACAGTGAATTCTTGCTATTGCTTCTCTATGAACTCTCTCACAGACTCATATCATTGTTCTTATTCTCTGCATTTGAGAAGGTAGGCTAATTATAGTAGGTGTGTACACCTAAACTAATTGGGAACTAGCTACATTTAGCTACACTGGTACGACCTGGTAACATCACATCACATGGTAATGACACTTCATATAGTTTACAGGAGACTATGGAGTAATATTTTATCCTGAACTAACCAAGGGCTGCCTGTACAGTAGGTCTCTGGCCTCAGAATACCTTAGTGAGCCTTCAAAGGATGGGGCAGAAAAGACAGAGAATCAGCCTCCAAAACACCAGTAGTAGAAATCCATAACTGAACCTTATTAATCAATTTTGTCTTCTATCCATGATTTTCTTTTGCAAATGCCAGAGATGGAACTAGTCTGTAGTTAATAAATGCTAGAATAAGATTTCTGGAAAGGACACCTGAAAGAGTTTTGTGGCATCCCCAACCACCAGCACCTAAACAGGGGCATGCAGGCACCAAAAAGATCTGTCAAAGGAATCACCATATAGGTCCTTGCTGCTTGTTCGGCACAGTGTAAAGAATGCTGCAAGTATTTTTCTTATTAACTTATTAATCTGTTCTTTCTAATAGGCCTTACGAATGTTAAGTAATTGTTTTAGCGTATTCATTTTAATCATAAAATTAATTTAAAGAAAGTACAAGAAAAAACAAAATCAAAAAAACCCCAACAAAACAAAACAAAAAAACCAACTTGATGTCTGCAAACTTTCCAAGTAAGTTTGGCAAAGTAAGCTGGTAAAGGAAGCTGTCCAAATGTGCGTTTTTCCCCTTACCTTATAATGAATTAATTGCTTTTCATGGGCTTGTTTCTCTTTATTTTCAGTGTCAGTGTAAGTTCTCCAAGCTCTGTTAAAAATGAAATATTGTCAACAGCAGAACTAGAGACTAAGTACATCTCTGAGTGACCCTGGTTGCCTACTCTCTTTCTTACATGTTAAGAAGACGAAGCATTATTCAGAGTTGGCTATTAGCCACAGTGCTCTCATAAACCACTCAGAATTTATTTGTCAGATACTCCTCAGTGTTAAATGGTATAAAGCATATCACATTGTTTGTGAAGAAATCTCACCTTTATGATGCCTTTCATTTCTGCCTAATTGTCTAAGATAAGAATAGCTTGCTGTGCCTGAGGGGGAAATTTTCCATTAGCACTGAAAAGATAAATGGTAGAAAGCAAAATGAACCTGGCTTATTACAACCTTCTGAAAAAACGGCAAATTGGTCTTCAGAAATCGTATAATAGAGCTGACACTTTTAATAGTCTAGAGTTCAAATGTGGCATTTCATGTATTTTTTTCATAAAGTATAATATAAACAATTACAGATGCTGGCAAGAATGAATGATCCTTCATTTCTTTTACTAGCTTTACTCTGGAAGTTCCAGGGGGAGGAAAATAGTTTTACCAATAACTGTTGTAATGAGGAGAGAAAGGTTACATTTAAAGAAACATCACATTCATTTCAGTGTGTTTCTCATCTTAATCTCTGTAATAATTGCACTGATGCCTTTTGATCTACTATGAAAGTGCATAAATTGCTTAGAATGGTGAAAGCCAGATAGCTTATTTGATGTTTTAAGTACCTGATGGGCTTTGGAGGACAGGGCTGAAAAAAGACTGATTTCTCAGTACTGAACACAGTTCATAGTAATGGTCAGTTTCTTACTTGGAATTCATTTAGATCAGTTACTTGTAAAAATATTTTCATTAAGTGCATTGTGTATTATTAATGTTTAACAGGTAGGCATTGATTTACTCGAGTACTAACTAATATCACACATTTACATTTAAGAGTGGAAGGGTTTGAGTACACATCCAGCACAACTATGGATCATTTAATTGAGGTAATGGATTTTGTTAATCTCAAACACTGTATGTTCGTACTGAAAAAAAGGGAAAGTTTATCTGTTGTCTGTGTCACATAAGTTTACTTTGGTATATTGTTTCAGACTAATGGAGAAGAACTTGCAAATATATTAAGAAACATGTATACTGCTGCCAGTCTATGCACCAGTTCAGGAACACCCCTAACTATGTAAACTATCTTGACTTCAGCAGTATTGAAAGTTTGTTTTAGACAGGTTTTTAAAGCAATACTGAACAGAAGGCTTGACTTGAGGATGTAAGGTTAAGATGATTTTTCTGATAGTTTAATTCCATTTGCTCACAGGCCTGCATCTGACATTTATATCAACTAACTTTCAAAAAAAAAAAAAAAAAAAAACAACAAAAAATCTGGAAAGCACAGTTTGCATGTGATGCTCATTTACATACAGCCACACTTTTTGTATTTTCAATAAAGATCAGGTTCATAGATTGACATGCCATGAACATTTTGATCATACTTATTAGCACATTTTCAACTCTGGGAAATGCCTGGATTTGTATGTAGGCTGAGGAGAGCTCAATACATTGCGAGCACTACCTAAACAGAATGCAGTAGAATGAAAACAAGAATAATAATTCACAGATACTTCATTATTGCCTAACACAACATTATACACATTTTTATGGATACTTATAACTAGAACAACACAAGCTCATTAGCAATGGGAGAACTATTTTAAATTATTTTTTCAAAATTATTAATGCTACTATTCCAATCTTATTGAGGTCAAATGTGTGCATACATGTACGTGAATAAAAAAATAGATGAGTTCTGTACAAATAAACTTGTGCATGTCACCTCGCTTATTCAATATCCCCCTTTCCCCACAAGCAACCTCTGTGGTGTAGGAGGAACAAGGTCATACCCACTGAGTCATAAAAATACAATTTGCAATCTTTTTTCTGGTTTCATGTCATACTAGGTCTCCAAAAAAGCATCCCTGGAGCTGCCCAGTGGCTCCCAAGATGCTGGGTGCTCTTTTGCTTCCTCTCATACCCAACTTCTAGTCTTTGACCTCAATCTTCTTGCTTTTCAGTCTGCTTACCTACCTTCCTTCTTTCTTTCTTTCTCTTTTTTCTTTTCTTCCTTCCTTCCTTCCTTCCTTGATTTCTTGCTGTCTTCCTTTCTTTCTTCCTTTTTTCTTTCTTTCTTTCTTCTTTTTCTTTCTTTCTCTCTTTCTCTCTCTCTCTTTTTTTTTCCCTCCTTCTTTCTCCTTCTTTCTTTCTTTTTAATTTCTCATTTTTTTCTGCCCCAGAATTGCACTTAATTTTTCTACCTTCTGTGTCCTTTCTACTTTCAGGCAGATTTTCATTTTTCAAAGTGAGCTCTGACATTTTCTTACAGATAGAGAATTAGAGACACAGGAGCCAGAAGGAGAAAAACAAACACAACAAGAAACAGGAGCTCCTATGTATATTAAAGGGGGGTTGTACATGCTTCACTACGAAGGTTGTATTAGCACAGACCAAATACAATTTCTTTCAAACACTCCTTGAATTCTTACCCCCTTCAGCAGCAGTGGTTCAGTTATTTAACAAACATCTGCCATAGTAAGACAACAATCCTTGCCACAGCCCCTGACTGACATTGCAGCACAACTGCTCAGTAAATAACTCTAGATATCACTCAGCATGTGGATGTAGGCCTGTTAATATCTGGAGATTTACTTTCAATAACCATATTTCTTGCATTTAATTGACATACCTAATTGACATAGATTTTCCCCCCACTGTTACCAGACTTCTGGAGCTCCAAAAGAGTACGTTTCTTTTCAGCCAAAACTCAGCTCCTCGGTATTTATATGCAAAATAAGTGACCGTGCTGCAGTGAGATGTGTCACTGCAGCCAGCTTACATGTCCCCAAGTCAGCTTTCAGTGAACCGCTTTGAATGTGAACAGTGGTGTAGCTCCAGGATGGTCTCAGCAGCGTGGCCAGCTGGATAGCTCACACCAGGTCTGCACATGTGCATGCACACCTGAACTCCCTCTCTCATTCTCCTCACCAGCTGGACACTGGCTAGCTCTGAGCTGGATAATATAGTATTGTTGGTACTGTATTGTGCCTAAATCCTAAATTCTCCTGGGAGGCACTGTGTAATTAATGCAGGATCAATCCTGTGCTAATACAGCTATCCAGTTTTCAGTTCAAAGCTTGCTCTTTACAGCCAAAGGAGTTGAGTGCATCTCAATATTTCCATGTATACCTGCCCTCGATGTTTACTCAGTGTCACTGGCAGGTTTTGCATGCTACGTGTTGAACCCTGTACTGCCAGCAGCTGCACTGGTATCAGACCTAGTTAGTTTACAGCTACCCAGGGTATAACTGCAGGGTGGCAGTCACACCTTCAGATTTCAGTGCAAACATGCTCTGCGGTGACAGCAGTGACAGAGGAGGTGGCATATGGCAAAGACTGAGAGTATTACCTCTTCCAAACCAGCTTTTACAATGTGTGAAACTGGCCTAAAAGAAAGTTTATTTTTCAAGGTGAAAAGTATATAATGTGAACTTTTATGCTGATTCTACAATACCTCCAGTCTTCCTTAAGGCATGGACTTCAGTTCAAATGGTTTAGTGATACTATTCATCAGAGGGTTCAGCCTTTACAACATATTTCACAGTAGTTCCTAGGTTGGACTCAGGCACAGTATATTATTTTGATATTACTTTATAGCCTGTTGTCAGCTATATATTTATCTTATTTATTTATTTACTAGGAGAGAATGTGTGAAATTTCTATTAATTAATAATATATGGAATGTAGCAAACAGAAACTAAAGGTGGCAGGCATATCAGTGAAAGGAATATCATCGAAGTAGTCACTGAGAAGTGCCAAAATTAGCTGCCAATCTTAACTCTAGTTAACTTCAGGCTAAATGCCAAAGTTAGAAATCGCTCATACGCTTATGGGTATTTCTAAGGTTCGAAGCATTATGAACACTTGGGGCATGGAAATGGCCCACCATTTCTGTCATCTTCAGGACCAATGATCTGCATGACAGACTCTCATTTTTCTTTTTGAAATTTAAATTCTTAGCAATATATGTAATGCAATCACTACTATGCAGATACATCTGAGCCAGTTTTAAAATACCCTTTTAAAGGACTTGTAGTAGATCAGCTGTGGTAGACAGTAGACACAGCTGGACTTCTCTCTATAGGAGAAGCAAGGTAAATTAGCAAGAAACCTGGTCCACACTGATGCCACCCCATGTATCCACAACAGCACACTGCTGGTACTGAAGTTTTGCTAGAATAAATGTAGCTTGGGTGTGCCCACAATGCACTGGACTCCATAGTATGGCATAGAGGCACCCTCAGAAAAAGTCAAATACCAGGAAGCTCCAACAATCACTGAATAGGGTCCTGATTCGGTAAAACCTTAAGCCATAAATTAAGCAAGTGAGACCACTGACAAAACCAAGCATAGGATGAGATGTAAGTACTGTGTGGAATCAGATCTACCTTGCTATCAAGCTATGGAACATCAAGCTCACCAGAGCTTCTAGCTGAAGTATGACAGGTGCGCGGCCAAAGCTTTTTTCTACTCTGATACCATATGAATGGGTTAACACTAAGAAAAACACTGAGCTGCCCAGTAGGAATCTACTTTTACTAGGACTGTAATTCAAGAGGTAAAGAACATCTTCCTGTCTGGTTTGAATCACTAGAGGAAAATTTTTCTGGAAAGTGTAACATAGCTTTGACCTGTACTCATGGCTGTGAATAGAAGGTATCAGTGATCTCCCACAGACCCACATTAGCATCCTCATAATCTCTGCCTCTTCACCTCTTCCTCCTTTGAGTCAGCATCCTGTGGAGGAGGCTGGACAAGTGTGTGTTCACATGTTGGAAACAGGATGGAGCAAATCCAAGCTCAAAAGAGTCTTTTCTTCTGGGGGAATGGCTCCTCACAGCTTAAAACTCAACTTCCTATGTAAAACAAACAATATTTATGTTAAAAAATGTTGAATTGGTCCCCTTTATTATTAAACAGATAGAATATACCACATTTGTTTTTATACTGTTATTACATATGGTAAATAACTCTATTAAATTAATCCTAGAAGTTTAATAAATCGGTAAATTGTTTCCATCTCCACAAATACACTAAACAGCTTAAAAGTAAAAATTAAAAATTAATTGCAATCCTTAATAAGTGCTTCATTCTAAACAAATTATCCTAGAAAGTCTCTTTTATTTTAACATACTAAAGTTATTGTCCTTCCATTGCCCTGTTCTTAATAGCAAGGTCAATCCATCTGAAAATATTGTGTGAGGAAGGATTCTTCTTTGCCAGTATTAATAACAAGGAAATCTAGTTTTTCTTTTTTCCCATTACAGCAACTTGTTCTGACAACTGAGATTTGAGGTAATCTCAAATGGCATGTTCCTTTACAAATTAGATTTTTTCCTCTTGCCAAATCCTCTAATAGAGTGTTTCTGACTATAAAAGATGAAGGTAAGTAGTAAAGCTGACTGATTTTCTTTTTTTCTTGCCAAACAATAAATTCCCTGAATTTCAGTTTTGTTTCAATTGAGTTGAAATCTTCACCAGACAGTTTCTATTTTGGAGGGCCAGTGCGGGAGGAATTCTGGATTCGGACAAGAGGTTACTCTGTTCTCAAACAGAGAGATCACTGTTGGGAATACTCATGGATGCTCAGGCATAGAGTTCCCTCAGGAGATGAGGAACCTGTGCCCAGTTGTGTTCTCTACTGAAAGCATTTGAATGTACATTTTCCATTCATGTACCTAAACCATCATGCTTTACAGCATTTGGGATACTTTAAAGCGCTTGGACATCTTTGTTCCACTTCGCATAAAACACAAACTATTGTCAGTGAATAAGTGTGGTTAAAGAGCTTTGTGGTTGGAATAGTCACTCAAGATGGGTGAGAACTTCCTG